>NC_135412.1:28258532-28416032 GCF_051991245.1 Festucalex cinctus
GAAAAAATGTTACATTTACTGTGCCCTGCGATTGGCTGGCAACCAGTCCAGGGTGTCCCCTGCCTACTGCCCAGAGCCAGCTGAGATAGGCGCCAGCAGCCCCCGCGACCCTTGTGAGGAATAAGCGGTCAAGAAAATGGATGGATGGATGCGGACCCGTTGCCATGGGCGGGCCTTGGGGGTCCGTGCCCGCCCTGTCAGTCAGCCGTGCCCGCCCTAGCAAGATGACTCACCAACTATTCGTCCTATCAGTCACGTAAACTTGCGCCTTCTGTTTTAAGTCAAGCATGGCGTGCCAGCCAACCACATACCTCCTTTCAAGCTTGACTGTGATTGACAACTAAGCGAGCCAATGACAATCAAGATGGTGGGGTGGGGTGGGGGGAGACGCGCACTCTGCAGACGTGCCTTAGCCAAATCTACTTCCGGGTAGATAGTGCGCATTTGCCGGATGGCGCTGGCATAAAGACTGAGCAGTGAGCACGTCCTTCGGCTTTAATGGAAGCCACCAAACGCCAAACCTCGATCCAGGATGACACAGTTGACATCATTGGGAATCCTGAGTCCACTGGTTACGTTTACAAGTGAGTGTCAAACTTTTATTTTAATTAGTCAAGCCACACAGCACGGATGAATTGTAGCAATACAAAGTATGCGGTTAACAGACCCAAGCAGTCACACATACACAACAACAACTAAGGAGCATAAAATTATTTATCACTAAAGCAGTTGCAGTACAATGTGAGTTGAATTCTCTTTTTTTATTGCCAAGTTTGTTCATGTTGATGACTGTCACTAAGTTCTAATTTAAAAAAAAACAGCACTTTACACATCCTTTTGGATTGATATTCTGCTTAGTTTTTCACTGAACCCATATGTTGTTTCTGTATATCATCGACATAACTCAACCTTATTTCTAAATCACTTTAAAACATCAATTGCTGCATACAAAGTGCTGTGCATGGAATAGAAATTAGTCTTTTAGTAGTGAAATAAAATAACTAGTGCTGTCAAACGATTAAAATTTTTAATCTGATTAATCACACTTTTTAATTTTGATTAATCCCGATTAATCAGCTAAATTATTTGCTTAATATAAAATAAATACAAAATACCGTAATATTTTGACATTAACGCATTTTATTATCTGAATGTCATTTGCAAACATTGATTAAATGCATGTACGCAATTGCATGCATGCGTGTATTGTTCAAAACGTAACAGCATCATATCAATTGGGTGCAATTAAGCAATTATTAATTAAACGGAAATTACTTTTGTTTTATCTAAAGTCCCGTTGGGGTGTTTTTTAAAGCGAAATTTACCACCGAGCATACCCACTGGAGTTACCCCGCTCATTTTGGAACAACAGGCGTAGTAAATGCCGTGCATTGACCTAATCACGGACCTGCGCAGCCTTCAATGTAACCATCCGCGGTTACGTTTAAGGCTCAAGTGCGGTCAAAAAAAAATAGTGCGATCAATCTGCGTTAATACGTGATTAATACGTGCGACATTTTTCTGTGATTAATTAATCTATTAACGCTTTAAATTTGACAGCCCTAAAAATAACACAAAATAAAATTAATTCGAGTAAATATAAGTAGATAAGTATACACGCAAATAAAATACTAAAAAAAAAAAAAATCTTTATAAGTATATGAATAAAATAACACAGAATACAGAAGGCACCATAAAAAAAGTAAAATGATGTGAAGTCTCATGCTGAGTCAAAGATCAAAGAATAGAGATGTCTGGCAAAAATGAAAGGAAATTTTGTCCATATTGTACAGCCCTAATCCAACACGCAAATGAAGGCAACTGCGAGCCAATTCCAGATAGAAGAGGCTGGGTCACAGAGTCATTCATTCGGACGTAGTTGTTTACAGAAGTGAAGAGTGGATTTGTTTCAAATGAACTTGTGAGTTGAATAAATGCAAAATGAACTACACTTTTTTTTTTCAGTTTGTCTTTTAGATTTCAGAACGAACTGCCGCTTTTAAGTGACAGAAAATATTTCTGAACACTTTTGCAGTTGTCACAATGCCGCTGTTCAACCTGATGAACATTAGATTTAGGTTGATAAAGTGTGCCCCCCCCAAAAAAAGGTAATGCCCCCCCTACAACTGACTCATATTATCACCTAATTGGCAAATTCTGTCGAAGCCTGATAACGATCCTGTTCAATAAAATCAGTTGTGTTGGTGGAGAGAGACATGAAAGACAGGCAGGATGGTGAACTGATACACTGAAAAAAACAACTCGTAATATTTACTTAAAAAAGATCTCGCAAGTAGTTGCACTCACTCCAATTTAGTAAATTCTACTACTCAATATCAAGCATATCACACTCAACAGAATTAAGTAACATTTACATGCAACTAAAGATTGATTACATGTGGGAAATATTAAGTAACTCTTACCAAATGTAATTATAAAGTTTCTTCCTGTAATGTAGTAATGTGTAGTTATTGTAATTAGGTCATAGCCAGTGCTTATTAAGTCAATGTTAAAAACATGAATTGATTACCAATATGAAATAAATAACAATTGTATTAACTTTTTCTATTTGACTTCACTTAATTATACTGAACTCTTGACCCAGTACAATTTAGTACTTGGACTAAATCTGTTGAAATAAATACAAACAAACCACCATACAGTCACAGTCACAACTTAGTCACTCCAATTAACCTACAATGCATGTTTTTCGGAATGTGGGAGGAAACCGACAAAGCACGGGGAGAACATGCAAACTCCACCCAGGTAGGACGTAACTTGGACTCAAACCAGCATCCTCGGCAACGGGAAGCAGACGTGCTAACCAGTTATCCACCATGCTGCTAGAAAACCAATCAGATATGATGTTAAAGAAAGCCCTTTTGTTTCGTTCTGAAACACAGTCGCTCTGCAAAGCAGATTCAAGTTACAAAATAAAATACAAACAACTTAACCCAAATTTAGGATTCATTTATAATAAATAAACCAAATTGCAGGGGGGGGGATGAAAACTTGAAGTTTCAGTCTTTGTTGAAAATAAATTGAAATGACAAATTATGGTTAGTGCACATAATGTAATTATATACAACGTGCATTATAATGTATGTTAAGCATTTAAACATGGTACTCGCTTTAGCACTTTTAACATTAAACACATTAACTGAGTAAATCTTAATTATTAATTTAATTTAAAATGTATTACAAAATTTGCTATAAACACATTACACAGAAGAAAACAAGTAGCACATTGAAATATACCTAATGTTTTGAATTAACGGTGACTACTTGAAAAAAAAATAGTAAATATAATTTATGAAACCAAGGTAATATCTACAAGGGCAAAAAAATCTGTTTTTTCATTGTATCGGGCTCTGAAACTTGATTTGATATTAATTGATTTTTACACCCAGCCCTACTTTACACCGCACTTGCTAGAATTTTGTGAAGTCTGCAAATCTAAGTGTTTAGTAAGTTAGCAACTTGAATTGAGGTAGATAAACTGTCCTTCATATTCATTCACGGTTCAACTTCATTTGCTTTTATTTTAGCATAAACCTAACCAATAACACCAAAAAAAAATTAGAATAAATCTAATTTTCTTTATTTGATACGGATTCATTTATTGGTTGTTAAAAATACACGGTATGAGGACATTATAATCACATATTAAGTAACAAACACTTGATGGAGAGAGGGGGTTGCTCAACCATAGGCATACGCAAATAAATAACGAACCATATTAACAGGACAAACAAGCCTTCCCACTCACATTCACACCTCTGGACAGTTTGTTCTTTTGTGAACCTAACATGCTAAAATGTTTTTTGAACTGTGAAAACAAGCGAGCACAGGGACAATTAAGTCAACCACTCGTCCAACGCGTTGTCTGTAGCCCTACTTATGTTATAACCGCTACTGCGGCAGTTACCATCCGGGCCAGGATACGGTGTGCACCCCCACACGACTCGTAATGCGGCGGCGCCCCCTCCTCCCGAGCAGGCTGACTGATGGCGGGTCACCGCGTCCTTACCTTCTTGACGGACTTGAGCGTGGGGACGGCGGTAAAGGCAGCGGAGGGCATCTCGCCGACGTTCATGTTCACGTCGCTGCTGTTCTTGCTCACGGTCAAGGCCGAGTATTTCTCCGCCACGTTCTCGGTCTCCTTGACGTACTTGGTGCCTTGTTTGACCTCCACCATTCCGTCGGACGCGGCCGAGTCGCTCATCGCATCCGCCGAGTGGTGTCGCGTTTCGTGGAGCAGGTGGTGAGGGGACGAGGTTACCGCAGGGGAGGAGAGCGGTCGTGTGGGCCCAACGAAAGCACGCCTACCACAAAATAACTAACTTTGTACGTAACTGGTATAGCTATTTTGCGACTTTGTTTGAAGACACTTGCTCGGTTCTGTCAGCGGCGGTTGGGGTCTCATCAGTCCGCAGGCAGGCTGCATCTCTGCAGGGAGGGGAGGGGAGCGATGCGCGGGAGCGAATGGGTCACCTGAGCTCTTGGCAAGAGGTGGGGGCGGTCGCCTCCGTCGGCTCTGCGGAGGAAAGCGGGGCCGGGGCAGTCAAACCAACGACAATAAAGCCATTCTTTGACTTTGAGTTGCTTTGTACTATTGAGTTAGTGCGACAGTCGTAAATTGTGTTTCCATGGTTACACAATGGCGTGTTTTGGCTCAACACCCTCTCGATGATAGTCCGGTAATAGTCCCGCCCTCTACACCGTGATTGGTCGATTGTGAACCGGTTGAAAGCGGCCCATCTGCAAGTCGAATCACAACAGAAACATAATACATGTACTCTACTGTCCACAAAATAGGCATGCATTTTGACGACAAAGCATTAAAAATGTCAGTCATATAGATATAAGAAAACAACAGAGCACAAACACACAAGAGTGACCTATTGCAGTTTAATTAAATAGGCGCTCAACCAATTAATTTTTATAAACAGCTCATGTAGAAAAAAAATGCATTGTTTCATTTGATGAGTAAAAATGTACAATTTAAACACTTGGTAGAACATTCTCTATAAACAAAAATCCTAACATCAACATTGTATAAAATGTGTCCAAAAAAACAGGCATACTAGTTAAGTACACTGGGGGAAGAGAAAATTATTAATATACAATATTTAGGTTTTTCCCCCATTTTCCTTTGGGGCTGGTGGGTGAAATGTCAAAGTAAAGGAAAATCACAAAATATGCACTAACAACTTCAAAGACAAAAAAGGTTGTACGAGTTAAATGTACAGTATCCTGTCATAACTCATTATCAGCATTGAACGGAGCAGACGATGTGCAACCATGACTTTAGTCCGGGGGGAAATAAATAGTCGGTGCTGTTTGTCCAAAGGAAACATTTCTTCAATATAGGCAAAAGGGTAGGAGGAAACCCAAAAGGACAACTGGCAAGTAGAATAGACGAGTAGCTGGCAGACGGGATGAAGAGTCAACCCAAGTCACGCTACGACACTCGGATCATCTGCGCCACCGTCTCGTCGGCTGCCGCTTGTACCGCTTCCTGCTGTTGCTGTGAAGAGAAACATTGGCTATTTATAGCACATTCCAACCAAAATAGAAACAAGGCCGGAAGTACCGATGTGATTGTTACCTGCGCCAAAGCCAACGCCATTTCTTCCTTTTCCTTGGGTGAGAAGAAACGCCCTCCGTCGCCTCGCTTACGCTGCATAGCGTGACGGTGGCGAGACTCGTGCAAGTATTTCTGAGAGTAAAAACAAGCGCTTGCATTGGGGTTCGTTGATTGGTGCTGTTGAAGTCACTTTGAGGACAAATGATCCTTACCCTCCTTTCTTTTGGGATCTTGCCCTCAGCCTCCAGCTTGGCTCGGGCCTGTCGTCGCTTCAGGATACGGTGGTACTGCTTGGCGTTCACGTAGAGGGGCTCCTCCTCCAGCATCTCGGCGCCCGGCAGAGGAATCCGCTGCATTGTGGGCACGGTGCCGCCTCCCGGCACCATCTGATCCAGAACACAATATGTACAGTATAAACATACAATACATGTCTCCTTGAAATTCGAAAATGTAGTACTAAATTTGGTCCTAAAATAATTGACTTTTTTTTCTTTTTTTTTTAACTAGGAAATCAAAACATACAGTGACCACACCTGCACTGCAATCCATGTGATTTATTAAGTGAGAACAGAAACAAATGCAATAAGATGCCAGGTACCTCCACATTGGGTCTTACCATGACCATTCCACCTGCATTGACCATGTTGCCAGAGACGGGCAGGGTGACGGTCACAGTGCCTTGGCTGTTGGTGGTATTGGTGTTGGCACCTCCTGCCTGGACGATTTGCGCGCCCGCCAAGCTGGCGGCGGGAATTGTGATCATTCCTGACAAACACAAATCCCCCTTTAAGAGAACAACTCAAAAGCAGAACGCACATGAAGAATTGACATTTCGCTGAGCTTTCTCATGTATGCACTCTTTTTGTTTCTCGATTTACACTCATACTGGAAGGTTGAAATAAAACAAACAAACAAAAGTGGCCAGGTCTGTGTTATGTGGTGTGTGTGTGTGTGGGGGGGGGGGGGATTACCCTGCTGTAGGACGGTTCCATCTGCATTGACTGGCTGGTAGACAATAGTCTGTCCATCAGCTGTCTGAGCCACTTGTTGACCCTGCAGACTGATCTGCTGACCCTGTGAGGGGGAAAAAAACACTCTCGGTCAATTTTTTATTTTATTTTTATTTTTTTAAAGGCAGCACAGTGATTGGTGGTTACAAGTCTGCCTGATAGATTCATAGATCTAAGGTGCGGGTTTGAATTAGACTCTGGCTCTCGTGTGTGGATTTCGCACGTTGTACACCATTTGACGTGTACCATTCACCTGGAAATTACTCCAGACAAGCGATATTAAAAAAATGCCGAAGAGGTAAAATTTGAAATGGAGACATGAGATGTAAATGTGACTTTTACGTGTGTTGTACATTGAAAGCTGCATGTCCGATGTGCCTGCTGACCCAACAAGTGTCAAATTACACAAACAAGTCAATATTTTTCTATCTGACTACTGTCCTATTTTTTTTTTATGAATTGGGACATCAGCTGGTTGATATACTGCAATACCATACTCAGACCAGATTTCTACAAAAGGTAAGCAGAGCTGCAGTGTTAGCACAGATTAGCATTAGCTTCTGATAAGCAACACATCCTCGAATGTTTCGCTAAGTACATGCATGGATATTCATCATTAAAGGGATTACACCACAGTATTTTAATGCCGAGCTCAGACTACTCGATTTTTTTGTCTTACACGACAGTTGCGCTGTCACATTACCCGATAAATTTGTTCCGTGTCGTGGATGGGGCGTGTAGTCACACTACAAGTCTGAACTCGACAAGACACCAGCCGATCATTGCGTGTTGTCTTGCCAAGAGAGACGCGTAGGCACTGTTTATCGGGGAGGTGGAACAAAAAAAATAAAAAATAAAAAATAAATTTAAAAAAAGGCATGGACAGGGAGTGTTTGCGTGAATGGAGCCGTGAACCCAACAGGCGACCAATGGTTTAACGTGTCACACTACACGGGCGACTCTACGTCAAGACAACCCAAAATCATTTACGACATGCCCCGTTTGTCCGCGACACGTCGGTCGGGCTAAAATCGGGCTGTTTTCCTGTAGTCTGACCAAGGCATAAGCCCTTCCAAAAGTTAACTATAGGCATATAATGCCCCACCAGTGAAAATACAAATAAATTTTTTCTGGCCGCCCCAGTTTATGGTGGCTGTGTATAAACATCGGAGGCGAACATCTCCTGCTCTGGAGGGAATCTCAGTGTCTCTACAAATCTCCAATAACACTATAAAAACTTAGCAGTACTAAATTTGTTGCCGGTAGCTTTTTGTAAAACTCTTCTCTAGATGGGGTCGGAAAAGCCGCTAAATATAACTGGCAACCCCAAGTAGTCTTCTCTATGTCACAACAACCTGGTCAGTCATCATGGTAATAAAAGCCATCATTTCCATTGGCCCAGCTGTATGGGGGGCAGGCTGAACGATGTTGCGTTTGCATGAGACAGAACGCTCCCAACCCCAAAGTGACTGATTTCAACCAGAATATCCCAAGTGTGTCGTCATTCTTTATCCTTTGTGGATTTGGACCTAAGAATGTCATAGGATAGTGGGGAAAAAAGGCATCATGGTATATGTTCGAAATAACATTTCTATATTTAACACCTGGTTCTGTCCAGCGGTGATGGCCGCCTGGGGTTGCTGGATGATGATCTGCTGAGCCTGGCCCTGCTGACCCTGAAGCTGCAGAGTCTGACCACCTTGCAGCTGGATCTGACCGGGCTGCACCAACTGGATCTACATCACACACACTGAATCAGCACACAGAACGCAAACACACATCGCATACGAGCCTCACGACTCGAACCTGTTGCAGTCCCTGAGCTCCGGACACGGGAACCTGCATGATGGTCTGACCCTGGCCCCCCGACATGGCCTGCACCATGATGGGCTGTCCGGATGACGTGATGAGCTGCCCGCCGCTCACCTGGACCATCAGAGGCTGCCCCTGCACCTGCATGCGAAGACCACCACTGTCACAGCAGCACGGCAAGCTTTACTGATTTCACCTTTGGACTTTTATCCCGGGAATACTTTCGTTTTCTTTTAAAGTACAGTCACCCCTCAACAATTGGCATCACAGCCATTGGCAAACACAACTAGGGTTGCAAAATTTCAGGAATATTCATAGTTGGAAACTTTTCAAGGGAATTAATTCCCCAGTTTAAATTGCTGTGGAATTTTATCGGAAAATACCCTTGTAATAAATTGTTTTTATTCATGGCAGGTCTTGGTGCTTAACACTCACCAATAGCGAAAGGTGACTGCTTGGCAAACACTTATGAGCAACAATGGCTTTACACATGAGACATAAACCAATGAGTGTGCAGAAGTCATTGGCAACTAGAGATAAAACGATTAGAAAATTGCCTATAACCACGAGTGAGAAAAATGACCACGATTATCGATATTATCACTACAGAGAAAAAAGAAACAACTCCGGCATGTGGTAATGGGAGTGGGATATGTCAAATATTCTGCAGGTGTCTAACTAATAAAACAATAATACTGAACATATTTTCAAATGTACACTGTGGTATTCATGTTGGACGTGCCTTTAAGGGGCGTGACATAGTGAGTGTCATCAGGAATTGTTCTTATTTTGTATTTATCAAAGAGCAACAGTGATCATGGCTCTTTGGCCACATGCGAGGACTTTAATATTTCATTTTTCTTTATTCAACTCAAGCTGCAGTGTATTTGAACTTTTAGCAGAAATCAAAGTTTGCTATACAGTAAAAAAAATAAATAAAAAAATAAAAATACAATAAAATACTAAGCAAAACAAATCAATTAGGCTGTATTCAACTTTGATGATCCTCTTTAATTGCTGTGCCTCCATTGTGTGACATCCATAGGCAATTACAAACACCGCCTAGCAACGGAACAAATTCATTGAGGATTTTTAACGACAAGATTCTGTACCTATCGCCTGCTAGTGGCGGAGGTTCACTGCGGTCTAAAATGTTTTTATCAATAAAGCGTTTCATCCCTAGTGGCAAGACAATTTCCACGTTAAAAAAACAATGTCAAACGTGGAATGAAAGCTTCTATCTTCACTTAGCAAATGCATGACAACAAATTCATGCAAGTCACTTCTCAACATGTTGCACCAAAAACCCTTTTGTAGCCGTTTTCAACGCCAGCAAACACGTCACGGCACAAAATGACGGCACAGGCGGATGCCATATGAGACGCTGTGCTGAGTGAGCAGCATGCAGTGATTTCAGACAGCTGGGAGACGCATGCTGCGGGTCAGATGATTCCACTGCCCCGACTGCTGCATGCAAACACATATGACTCCAAATTTGCTGCATGGCATCATCGTTTGGTCGATAGTAGCTCATTTAATATCGACAACAACAAAAAATCCAGCAGTTTATATCAATAAAAGAAGGCGGTCATATTGCCACTTGCTGTCGAGTGAAAATTACATAACGGTTGCGCAGGTCGCATCTAACAATCAATCACAGCTCAACTTCAAAGAACAGGTGAGCTGTGACTGGTCGTTGCCTGAGCACTTGTGATGTCATCTTCCGTCGACAGCAAGTGGCAAAATGGCCGCCCCTGAGATTGATAAAAACGACTGGATTTTGCTTCATAATTTATATTCCTCAAATGTGATATTCATCAGAATATAATGCCTGGACTAATGAGGTCACATATAACATTATAGTCAAGACATTTTTAAGCTTGACTTCCCTTTTAAGGACTCTAAAACAGTCAAATGTTCTGGCTGTAATTCATAGCTTTATTGCTTTAACTCAGAGGTGTCAAACTGCATTCCTCGTGGGCGGCAGTCCTGCAGGTTTTCGAGGTTTCCCACTTTCAACACAGCTGACTCACATTTAAGCTCATCAGCAAGCTCTGCAGGAGCCTGATAATTATCCTGATCATTGAATCAGGTGCGTTGGAGTAGAGATACCGCGAAAATCTGCAGGACGACAGCCCACGAGGAATGCAGTTTGACACCTCTGCCTTAACTGTAAAAGAGACTTTAAAAAAAAAAAAGTCGTTAGATATTTTTTTAATTGGACGATTAATCAGTTATTGAAATAATATTCTGCCAAATATTGGAACCTATTAAAAATCCATTATTGGTCAGGCCCTAATGTTTTCTGCTAAAAAAAAAAATGCATTACAAACATTTTTTGAAAGCGTTTTCCCACAATGCTCCACCAAATAATTTGAATTTTTTTCATTATTCATTGGAACACATTAACTCATTCACTCCCGGCCATTTTCACACAAGCAATCCCGTTCGCTCCCGGCTGTTTTACTGGATTTTGACTGATTTTGCAAAGCCCACAGAATATTGTGTTCTATTGCTATAAAAACATGGAACATATCAAAAGAAAGATTAAAGTCTCTTCTTTTATCAGGAAAAAAAAAAAAGTATATTTCTATCTGTTTCCGTTTTGCAGCAATTAGCATTAGAATATAGCTAAGTTTAATAAATTTTCACAAATCTATTTAAAATTGAGTAATTGAGCTTGTTTTCAAAATGGCCCCAGTTGAGGTCCTTTGCTCTGCTGCCACCTGATAGCCATTTGTGTGATAACTGCCATTTCTGCAACCGTTCTTTGCAGTTACATCCAGAAGAATACTCTAGCATAAAAAATAAAAATAAAATAAAACATATATATATATACGTCTTTGGGACACTTAAAACATAAAAACAAAAAACAAACGTATTTATAAGTTATTGGGAGCAAATGAGTTAAAAATACAAACAACAACAAAAAAACACTTACACTCCTGTTTTCATTTATATCTTTGATACCATCATCATAAAATCCCAAAGAGCAAATATGGAGTCATATATGAGGCTTACGCCATCGACGCGGAGCAGCCAAGACACCACTACCTGGAGTGTCTGCACCTGCTGGCCCGAGGCCGTCACCACGGGCGCCTCCGTTTGCAGCTGCACAGCCGTCACTGTGCCCTGGGCCTGCAGGCAAGGCACCATAATGCAACCTCACAAAAACCAACACAGTTGTGCTACCTTGGAGGTGGAACGGCCCAAAAAAAGGACAACCTGGAATGGGACTCCTTCATGACATCGACGCATCATTTCAAAGGATTCATTCAGCATGTGTTTTGCTTTATATAACATTTATTGTGAAATGATGATGATGATGATGATGGACAGAAAATCTCCAAATAGAAATGCTAGAAGTCAAGTGTTTTGTGTTGGTATTTTAAATGACATTACCAGTTCTATTTTAAACTTGAGAAATTTCAAGTTGTAAAATTAAGCATTTGTTAAAGTCAATGGGTTGTTTAGAGAAAGTTTTCGTTAACAAAATCATTTAGCTTGTGCTTATACCTCAGTGCAAACAACTTACAACCTCGATGTGCTGTAGTGCCGTACAGCTGTCGTAAAGCGGTCTGAGCTGAAATAAATCCATTTAAATATTTATGTTGACCTTTGACTGTTAAACTTGGCTTGTGGTGGTGGTGCGTGCTACCATAGAGATGAGAGTGATTGATTATCAACTCACCTGCTGTTGGATTTGTCCATTGGCAGCCTGCACTACTATCTGCTCTCCAGTCGCCGTGGTGGCAGCCGTGTACTGCTCCATTGCTGTTAAACTGACACGCCGTTCTTGAAAAGAAACGCAGTCTCAGCTAGATAACATAGCATTTTACACACCTATTCACAGGATTATCAGATGCTTTCATATTTAGACAGCAAGTTCTTATGATAATGCAAGAAAGTCTACACATAAAAGGGCATTTGGAAAAGAATTAAGACTATACACAATAGGGTTGCACAATATATCGAAAAAATATCGATATCGCGATATTGGCCCTTGCAATATGCATATCGCAAAGGCACTCAATAAGTTTTATATGGAATTTTATGCCTTTTATATGAATTTGACCAGTCAGATGCTAACTAAAATGTGCATCGCCATTCAATAGTTGAAAATTATCAAGACATAATACAATTCATTAACTAAGATTACATGAAGGTTGCTTATTTTGCCCCATGAAAAATGTTTTTCTTTCATTAGGTAATAAAAATGTAATTTCTTTAGGTAAATGTTAAATATCGCAATAATATCGATATCGCTATGTTCAGGAAGTATATCGCATATCGCATGTTTTTCCAATATCGTGCAGCCCTAATACACAACAATTTTTACAGAATACATAATTTTAAAAAAATAATACATATTAGTGACCAAGACGCAAAAACTTCTATTTGAAATGTTACTTTACATGAGAAAACAAAAATACTCACTTTATATTATTCGTAGAAATCCTGTACCCTGTGAGAACATCCTCCTCATTTTGTTAAAATGAATCCGTATTTGACAGGAAACAAATTGTTTTATTGTAGAATAATGTTTGCAATCACATTTGTTCTTTGTAGTGGTCATTTTGTGCAGTGGACCAACAAATTGTTGTTGTGTCTCGGTCAATGAATTTAACAAAAAAAAAAAAAAAAAAAAAAGGAAAATACGTTTGCACGACAAAACGATTAGCAGAAATACTACAAGTTATTTTAAAACAATGCAAATTACACAAAAAATGGATTTAAAAAAATGCTAACTACTGTTCAACACTCAAAAACATGAAACATTTGCAGAGCTTTGTCAATATGACATTTCTATTTAAAAGGGACAGTCAAGGTTTATTCTTTTTTAAGGCAGTAACACCGAAGAAAATAATTACACAACTAAGAGGGAGGTCCTGCATTAAGATTTTAATGCAAAAACACTTCTGAGAAGTTTAACACAACAATAAATAATATACGTATAAGCAATTTCGAGGTTATGGTAGAAATAGCACAGCCTTTTGTTTTGATAGCAAGGCTAAGCTAACTCAAAACCGGGGTTGGGGTAATGGCATAATATAGGGGCCTAGTTGAGGACTCGGAACTATTTGAGGGAATTTCATCCCGAGAGGGTCTATAAGTCACTTCCACCCGCCTGCAATATTTGTCTAGGAGCGGTTCACGGGGGGGCGAATGTAGCCATTACCCACCGTCCCTTTGTTTGAGCTCGCAAGCTAAGCACTTAGCTCGCCCGAGCGAGGAACGAAATGATCAAGTCCCGCGAATTTGCAAACAGGCCCCGAGACGTTCCACCGTCATTCGATTTTTGTGCACTTTGCCTGGTTAGTCATTTGGTTGGTCCGCGACAAACCAATCCGTGCTGACAGCTACCCAATGCCTTCAATCGGCTCTCCCTTACCGTGGAGTCGCCGCTGTCCGGTTTCCCTCTGATTGGCTCCAGTACAGCTCACTAAAGCCCAATCAACAAAGTGAGCGAACAAAATGGCCGCAAATGAAGCAACCCCGTTTCGGGGGAGGGAGGAGGGTGGGAGGAGGAAACGTGGGAGGGATTTTATGCAGTGTCCACAGGCGCCCGACAGATGTCGCAATCTGCATACAAAAGTCGTTTGTTTTCGTTATCACTTTTTTTTTTGGCTGCGTTGGGATTTGGAATCTCATCACTACAATGGTTTTGAAGCTTTTTATAGTAGGTACACGAATTTGATTCTAATTCGAAACATTCGTATCTCAAATCATCATTCCACATTTAATTGAATGCAAATGCAATTAATCCGTTGCACCCCCGAAAAACACACTGACCAAAAATGTAACCCGTTGGTTAAGAAAAATAGCACATAATGCGATACAAACACACAGTTGTAAGACACATAGAATGCAAATATGATTTCATCTCGCCTGTAATGACGCTTCTTTAAATGTGCACGCTATGGCCACCAGGGGGCAGGATACTACTAGTGTACTTTGGAGAGTTGAAGGTAGGACAGGGGAGAAACCGTCTTTCGTAATGTATTACGATTGGCACGATAATGGTATTAAATGTTTTGCTTACTTTTAATTAGATTTGTTGATTGGAAGACATGCTCGCGAGTACGTTGACTAAAGTAACTCCGCAATTTGGTGCATGATTTTCAGCTCTTTTTCATACGGTCGGCATGTTTTGTCCAACTGGAGCCATAGAATTAGAAACTGTCCCCTACTGTAGCTTCTGTAAGCTTTGTTGTGTATTTCACTATTGGAAATACATGATTTTATTTATTTTAATTCAATTAGTTTAAAGGCAAGTACGTTTTTGTGAACGGATTCAATTTCATTTCTCAGCTTCGTATACGTATTTTGACCAAAGGCACTTGCCGTACAAAGCCAGGAAATGATTCTAGGAACAACACATAAATGCTGTTTTCTTAAAACGGATGGTTATTGTTATATATTATTAACGTTAAACCTTTCGTCTTTTGATTAACAAGCAGGGACGCGACACTTCACGTTCGCCTACTAACAAGCCTGCCAAGTTGTGACCAACGTCCGTCATGGCCAGCGGACGTATCTGTATGCTCTCCCGGTGGGTTCGAGCAGTACCGATCCCGTCAGCGTCCATCTTCAATGCAGCGGCGCATCATCCTCCCTGGGCGTTCTGTCGTTATGCCAGCAGCATCAGACGCATGGGGAATGCACGCGGACAGCAAAACAAATTCCGCAGGGATGAAGATGATGCTTATGATGAAGATTCCATCATGGAGGAGGTAGAGGACAAACTCGACGCTTTGGTGGAGTAAGTTTACTCGCTTCTGAAACATCATATTTAGCACTTATAATGATTAGTTATATTACAGTTTCGTGGCTTTAAATTGTGGTGAGTTTACTGCTATTGTAAAAGTGTTGACGCACGAATCGGCCTGCCTGGGAATTATGAGGCGCAGTGGTGACGTAATCAAGATGCGACATTAGCAACAGAAAAAGGTCATATACTATTGTTGTTTCTACTTTTAAAATATTTTTCCCCGACATTTTGAAACTTTACAATGGGTTGGTTTGACCAACAGCATAATAGTGTGGATAACAGTCCTACTGTTCATTGCAGAAGCTGTACTTTGACCAAATAATTTAATTCTGTTTATTCTGTTGTTGCCATTTTTTGTCAGAGAGAGTATGAAGAAGCAGAAAATGATCAAATACAACATAATGCACAGGAAAATGAGACCGCCGGGCCCTCCAGAGAGGAAGTTAACTTGGGAGGCCATGGAGACCATCAGGTGAGCTCTCCTGGGAGTGGTGGCTTGCAGATGAGACAAATAGGTACGTCCACCCCAAAGTTTCCTGGATGCCAAAGAATCCTGGACCTCAAAGGTTCATGGATCCCTTTCACTCCTGGACTTAAAGGTTTCTGGACACCAAAGCTTGCTAAATGTCAAATGTTCCTAAATCCCTTAAGTTAATGGACTCGACAGTTTTTGGACCTCTACGGATCCCGAACATGAGCTCACATCACACAGTGCTGTCTGCTTGAAAATGGTGGATTACTGCTAGCCAAACTGCCTAGTTACTGGCCAACATCGCGTTTGATGTCATGGATGTTGTTTCATTTCAGGTATCTAAAGCGAGAGCATCCAGAGGAGTGGACGGTTGAACATCTGTCTGAAGGCTTCTTGGTCAGCCCAGAGGTGATCCGCAGGGTGATCCGCAACAAGTTTAGCCCGGCGCCTCACAGGAAAGCAGTGCAGGATGCCAAGGTAAGGTTGCAAAATTCTGTGAATTTCAAAGTTGGAAACTTGACATAGAAATTAACAGCGAGTTGATGGTAGTTTATGGGAGTGAACTGGTAACCAAATTCAGGTTATAAAGAACTTAGTGTAGTTGGGGAAACTTTATTTTTGCATAATCCTGACGAAAACATACAGTGGTTCCTTGCTTTACAAGTGCCTGAAATTGTAATAAAAAAAAAAAAAAAAAGTATGGGCCATCAATCATTTCATTTGGTCGACTTCTCAATTCTCAGTTATGGGAAGTTTAATATTTTTATAGGTTAACTTTTCATGGAAACTTACTGAAAATCTTTCACCTCTTTGCAATCCCACACTAAGGTGATGTCCAGGCTTCAGCGTACAGCGTTGTCTTCAGGTGAGGCCGCGACAGAGCGTAGCCAACCGGATCTGCATGCGGGCCGCTCACTACGCCAGTTCTTGCCTCCTGGAACCCCGGAAGCGGCTTTGGTTCCCGTGGCTGTACGTAAAGATGAACCTAGCACTAAAGCTTCCACTCTCGTCACCGTTCCGGTGATGCAGCCAAGAGATGATGCCGCTGCAATGACAACGTGGCCAGTACAGGACGGCTCAGTCGACGACAATCAAGCAGAGGCGGAAGATGAGCTTTGGGATGGACGAGTGTTGTCCGAGGAAGAGCTCGACGAGTTTAGGGATGTTAAGCCTGTGCCCGTGATGCAAGTTGGGAGTGATTTCTTTGATAGCAATGGACAATTTTTGTACAGAATCTGATGAGCACAAGAGACACTGAATGAAACAGATTTGAATGTAGGTCATGTAACAAAGGTCAAGTGAAATACAGTACTAAATTTCTACCTTGATAAGTGCCTCAAATTTTGAGCTTTTTTTTTTTTAAATTTTTGAAGTAGTCAGGAGATGTCTGTGCATTTGACACCATACTTTTTTTTTTTTTTTTTTTTTAAGTTTAAAACTTTAAAAAAGTTTCACACAAAAAAAAAAAAACAGGAGTCACAAGTAAGAGGAACAATAGAAATTTATTGGCAAACCCAAAGATAAAATTGCCCAGAGTTATACAAACAGCAGATATAAAGATAGCATATTTACACAATTAACCCTTATTATTATACAGAATATTTTTGGATGGAAGAAATATGATCGCATCACTTACTTTGTTGGCCTAATAGCATAAATGGCTTGGTCATTTTTCTCGCTCTTTCAATACTGAAAATACTAATATGCTTGCCAAAAATTGTTTTTGTAGGCTAGGTTATCCATATCAATGTATATGTAAAGGTTGAATATCAAAGAAACTGGTCTCTGAGTTGGTGTTTTTGTTTTCTTGAAAATGTTCAAAAATGACATGAGCACTTGTGCTATTAGGCTGACCATTTTTCAGATTAGATCCACACCACGTTTACTGCACTCTGAATTTGCTAAGAACAAATAAATAGAAAAAAAAGGTATTCAAGAAGTGCAAATATCTTGAGGAGGAAGAACAAAAACCATTTAAACTGGACAGATTACATAACATTGACTAATTTAATATGTATACAAATAGTTGGGTGTCTGGAGTGCCTGCCCATCCATCAACTGTCAACCAAGGCGATTTTTAAAAAATTATTATTTATGTGAGTTGATTATTTCCAAATGAGCCCTTCCAAAATTATTTGCATTGTGATGTCACAGTATACTTAATTTTATATAATATTGGAGAGCTGTCACTGAAACACATGGAAACTTGTGTAAAATTGTGAAAAGAAACGTGCATAATCTCCTTCAAGACTTTTCGCAATCAAGCCAATTCCATCAGTAGTACCAAGATTGGAATGTACAGTATAAACGTATAACAAAGTTAAAAGGAAAACAATTTTTACACATCCGTTCTGTCAACCTGTTCTACAAAATGTCCATCATTTAATTATTCATGTTGTCTCAATTTAAATTACTCAAAATATCCCAGCTAGTGTTAATGAGCTGCATAGCAATTTGCCCAAGATTGTTCCGTACAAAACTGTTGAAATCATTACAAATAGGCTTTTGCTTAAGACCTTTGTGCTGTTCAAACTTCAAGTACAGTGTCGCCCTCAAGTTGCACTCAGCCCGCATCAGATAGCTTGGATTTGGACTTTCCGTCTCACCTGGCATGTTTTTGATGCAGGACATGAGGCTAATGCCTTCCGCGCTAGCCGCTGACTGGGTTAGCTGCCAAATTGCGATCACAACATGGAGTGTTTCATGGTCATTAATATTTGCAGTAAATGAAAACAGTTCATGTTTGAAAAAGAAAGTCTGCAATGGTCACAGGAATTTGGTTAAATGCTTTCATCTTAGACGTGTTTACGAAAATGATGTAAAATCATTGCCATTGGCAGCTAAGGTTCCTGGGCTCCAAAGGTTTCTGGACAAGGCAGGGAAATTTTGAGTGTTTGTGGTCCAACTTGGAGACACCACTGAATTGACGTGAAATATTGTCTTGGAAATTTTGCATCCGTCATTACAGCGTGGAAGCTTTTATACAAGTATGTAACCAAGTAAGTACATTTTATTGCTATCAAATGGAAGTTTAAGTTGTGCTTCTTACTTCAAGGGTGGAACTTCTTTATCCATTCCCTTCCAAACCAATTTCTCTTCCTTCCTGAGCGTGTACATTCGTTAGACTTGGAAAGAGGATAGCCGAGTTACACCAGATCAAAGTTCAAGCCCAAGGAAGAAGCAGTGTGACGGAAGAAGTGTCCGGTCACCTGAGCGCCAGGCTGCAAACCCCTTCGGAATAGATGATTGACAGACCTCCGGCTGCTACTGCAACAGGTCCTGCAACATAAAATGGGAAAAGCATAAGAGATGAAACAAAAGGGAAAAATCATATCAAGATGACAACCAAACTGATCATAATACTAAAATGAATGTAAACTAAATCCCAGATGCTAAGAAAACGTTGAAAACAAAAAAAACATCAGAAAGTTTTGTTCAGAAATACCAATAAAAGCTATATTTTTATAGAATTATATCAGATTATTTAATAGTTCATTCGGCACAAAGCAAATGGCCGCCATCCACACCAAGCTAACGTCAGCCTACCTCGTCAGAGTCGTCGTGAAAGTCGATCTTTCCGTTTCCGCTGTGGTTGCTTTCCAGCTGCTCGTCCAGCGGGTCGTCCATGACCTCTGCCGCATTTTCGTTGGCATGTTGCTGCAGCACAGAGTACCTGTGGACCAAGAACCTGCAAGCAACACAAACCAAGTCTGTCACAAATAAACAATAAACTGGTTGCTCGTCAGTATTAGGGCAAAGAAAAGCTAAGCACTATCGTCTTTGGACGATTTAAGCAGCCAATATTAGACCTTTTAAAATCTGTTTTTTATTTATTTATACATTTTTTTCTGCCAATTGTTCTATGTTGTAGAGTTAAACACTAAAAGGACAACATTTTGTAAAACAGTCACGTGTTATGCCTGTAATTCATATCTTAATTATTTAAAGCGTTAAGGGACAAAAATTTTTATTTTACTCTATTTTTTTTAAATTATTATTAATCAGCAGATTAAGTCAAATCTACATCAGCCTAAAAAAAATAAAATAAAAAAATAAATAAAATCCAGATCGTTCAGGTTGGCAGTCAATGTCAGAGCATGTACTGTATACAAAAAAAAAAAAAAAAAAAATGGACTGGTGGCCAGCCAGCAACAGTACACAGCACAACGAACTGGTCGCCATTAAATGTCAGGGCAAATACAGGCAATGGATTGGTCGCTGCACACATCGACAAATAACAGACCGGTTGGACACCACCTCATAAATGCTACATTAAATATAACCTGGCAGTAACATGCATGGCTAAAAGGTGGCGGAAAAGTACACACACAGTACATGACTCTAATTTCCATAATTCGGTGGGGAAAAGGCACTCGAACCTGCCACCGCAGACATATTTCTTGATGAAGATGACTCCGGCACCGACACTCAGTAGCATGATTATTATCGTTAGCACGATGGCTACAGATTTTGTGGCGTGGCCTTCTTTCTGTAAGGAAAAAGAAAAAGAAAAATTCAAGACAACAGAAATAGCTAAAAAGAAAAGAAGATGAAAAAAGAATGAAAATCCAGACTGAAAACAAAGAAAGAAAGATGGAAAGACAAAAAAAAAAGCTCGAAGGGGTGCTGACCTGGAGGTCCGGGCCCAGCAGATCACTCACACACCTCTCACTCAGGTCAATCTCTTTACGTTCAGGGATCGTACCTCCCTCACATTTATCACCAGGGATTTTTCTGTAGCTGTGGAGAGAACATTGATCATTTCGAAATATGCAATTACTTACTACCATGAACACGAGCAACCATCCACACATCAAATACAGGAACTCTGTATAGCAATCCACAACTTGAAGTGCCATAAGTCCCCACAAATCACTACAAGTGGTCTGTCAGCACATCGTCTCTACAATATTAGTCAATGTAAATTCTAGTTTTTTACAGAAGGTCAAATTAAGTTTAGGTTAGGTTTTAGGTTATAGGGCATTTTAGGGTCATCCTGAAATTTTACCCGCAACGTCTTACGAGCAATGCAAATTTGAATGTACAGTACAGTAGGGAAGAAATATATTAAACACCCAGCCCCGACCTATTTCTTTGATTCTGCCTGAAATGAAGTTGAGTGACGTTTGTACCCTTGAGTCAGCAGTTGTTCCTCTTGGCCGTGCAGACAGTACTCCAGAACTTTGCCTATCAGGTCCGGCTGCTCCACACACTCGGAGCTATTCTCTTTGCGGTAGAATCCAAAGTCACTGCGCCAACAGGAAGAGACATCACAAAAGAAACCCCGGAAACAATAACAATGATTTGAAATGGTGAATAATCTGTGGAGTGATTAATTTGGGTTTCTGGTCACCAGTGGTTACAGTGAATGCAGTTTACTACCTTGACGGGAGTTTTTGTTGCATGATCCCACTCGCATCTTCTATCACACTGAAGCTAACTGAAATACCATTAATTCATTCCAGCACCCCCAAAAACATAATTTGTTGTAATGCGAAAAATAGTACATATATTTTACAGTATATATATATAAGAAAAAGACAATAATGACTTAATGGGGTTGCACGAAATGCCGGTAACTATAAAAGTACTGCTATACCTAGCCATAAAAAGCGTGTCTATTTTCAAGCTCTTGGTTTTCTGTTCTAACAGCATATTCTATTTTTGATATTTTAGTATCTGTGTTGCAACACCCCCACCCCCCAATATTGTTCTCTATATTTTAAGAATAATTTTGTTTGTTTTTTAGAGTGAGACCCTAATCTTTCAGAGCGGTTCACAATGGCCTGTGCACTTTTTTTGGTATTATTTGGTATTATTAATATTTTACCACCAAATGGAAATCTAAGATTAAGAATTGAAAAAAAAGAAATGCTCCTAATGGTCTTACCAAAGGAAGTCGTCCAAAGAGCACGGGCAAGGCGTCGGCTGCTTGCTGACCAAATAACTTCGTCCGTTATAGCAAACGGAATCCTTGCGGAGACGCCGGAACGTTTCCTTGTAGCCCAGGATGCAGCCGTTGTTGGGGTCGCTGACGTTATCCGAGTGCGACAACCACTGCACGTAATCGTCATCCTCACCTACAGAGAAAGTCAACTCGCCTTATTCAAACGCAAAAAGTGGCTAGTGTAAAAATGCTCATTCGGCTGTTTATCAAACGGCACAGTCAAACACACGACTGCAAAATGAAAACACCTGCACACCTCCTGATGATTTTCACAAAGCCACACCCCTTAAAGGCACACATGTGCATGTACCAAAATGTGTGTGTGACATTCATCTCAATCAGGGTTTTATACAATCAATTTATAGGTTTATGTTTTTTAATGATGTTTTAGTCAGTTTTTATGTTTATATTTAGCTCTGCAATGCTAGTTTTCTTTTTTAAAAACATAACCAAAAACGGCAATGTTTTCTTGGGGACTGGAAGGGATTCGCGACATTTTAATTCATTTCAATAGGGAAAACTGATTTAGCAGATTAGACTTAGATTGAGTAACTAAATTAAGAGCTACGTCACATAACTAATTCAATTCTTAAACTTCTAAGTCAATGTACTACTATACGAGCAATAAAATGGATTTTTTTATGAAATAAGTAGTTCATAATATGATAAAATGCTTACTAATAGTGCATTTATTGTAATTTATTTATATTTAAATCAATCCACCAATCAAATAAACCAATAAGAGATAAATGGATACAAATAAAAAAAATGTCAAACGTGTAAATGTTTTGTTTTACCTCTGTTTTTTTATTCACAACAAATCTATTTACTTACTGAGATAAATGAATTAAAAAATAAACACTGCTAAATGTAAAACGGTTTATTTTACTACTACCATAGATTTATTTTATTATACTGTATACAGTAAATAAATTACTTAATGAGATAAATGGATAAAAATGTTTTTTTAATCATACTGATGTGCAAATTTGTTAATGTCACTAATAGTTTCTATTATTATTTGCAATAAATAATTAAAATGAATTTTTAAAAAAATGGATTTTAAAGGGATACTTGACTCATTGAGCCATATTCAGCAGTAAAAATTTAATATTTGATTTTATTATATTTGATGACTTAATCATTTTTCATGTACAATTAATACCTTTAAAAAGTATTTTTTCTACTTGCTGTCGACAGACGACATCACCTGTGCTGAGGAAGTAGGTAATGACCAATCATGGCTTAGTTTACTGACCAAACCCAGTAAAACAGGTGAGCCATGATTGGCCGTTACCTACTTCTTCAGCACAGGTGATGTCATCATCAGTCAACACCAAGTAGAAAAATTACTTTTTAAAGGTATTAATTGTACATGAAAAATATCGACGTTATCAAATTCATTCTGGACAAAATATGAACTTTTCACTGCTTAAAATTGTTCAGTGAGTCAAGTATTCCTTGAATGAATTTAAGAAATATTAAGGACTTAATATATAATGTACTGTAGGGCCACATTTGAGAACAGATCCCACTACATCCCAACCCGTATGTGGCCCGCAGTACTTCCGCTCTCTATTGTTCCCACTCACAGTCTCTTGTGAGGAGATCCCGGAAGTCGATGGTGGTGGAAATCCAGTGCTGGCTGATCATGCTGTTTTTGTAGCCCCAGATGCTGACATTCATGGAGCGGGCGCCCGGTTCCGACGCCAGGCCCGTGAAGAAGATGGGGTCGTCGGTGAACGTGTACGAGTGCCAGCACTGCCCTTCATCTGTTGAGAACCTGTCAGGACACCCGAGAGTGAACAAACTCAAAAAAACAAAACAAAACTTAAAGCTGCATTGTGGAACTTGTCACTTTTTTTACTCGCTCCTGCCACCTCTGGCCTAAAGTGGAACTGCAGCCTCTGTGTCAAGCTCATGCAAGGCGTTTGTCCCGTCAAATATGAAGGTGAGAAATGCCAACACGAGTGAACAGTATAGAGGTGCTAAGGTTAATCAACAACTAATCGATGATCAAAAAATAGATCATTAATCCAAATGCTCCAAAACAGTAGGCAACAGTTTTCCATGTAGGAAGTCAACCCATTTTTTTGTTGCGTTGCTTATTGAGCGTTTGAATAGAAAATCCCGCTGAAACATTTATCACATGATTTATAGCTCTTTACTATCAACACACTTACATGTGATTTGTTGATGTGTCCGCATATTTTTTTTCCCTCAAAGTCTGGGCTGTCTGAGAACATGACACTTGCCTAATCGAAACGCCCTAGCTCCGCCCCCAGGTGTCATGTAAACAGCATGAGACAGTAAGAATTACTTGATCTTGTCGATCGGTTTCTCAGGACTGTGCTCCACAGCCACAAGCAGCCCACCCGAGTCCAGAATGGCATAATGATGTGGCCCATCCAGTGCCTTCATCCACGTGTAACCGCCGTCGTCAGACACAAACACATCCGGCCTCATCACCGAGATGGCGTTGCCGACACTCCCTGAAAATAAATGTCCATTTAATTATCAGGTTCCAGAAATTAAAAATGGGTCACGGAAACAGATTTGCAATGTTGTTATTACCATGAGCTAATATTAAGCCCACAGCGTTTGGTTCGCTCAGTGGCAGCATGGGCACGTTGAGCTTCATAGCAGTACTGTATGACGCATGGATGTGGAAACTGCACTGTTCAAGCACAGACAAAGTAGCGTTTAGTACATGTGCGGTGGCACCTCCAAAGTCAACCGCTGAAATTAAAGCAAAAACTAATGTCATGTAAATACTGTTAAACGTCCAACAATATTGGCAAACTCATCAATTAGACAAATTTTCTTGAGTACACACAACAAACTATCATCTCACAAAAGGCACCTCATGCCTATGAAATCTTTTTTGTTTGGACTGGAAATTTCATTACGGTAATCCTTTCCAATGCCTTAAAAAACACCAATAAGCATTCCACAGTATAGTACTTTATAAAAATATACAGTAATAATTTCATAGAATTTCAAAAAGATTTGATATCATGATAAGTCAATATGTACTGTATGTATTCAAATATAAGTTGGTGAATAGTGTTTTTTTGGCGGTAATTACCACTTTCATTAGCCCATCTACATCGTTTAATATTGCGTTAGCATTAAGCAAACGGACTTTCATAACAAAGTGGATGTGGTATTGTTAAATACATATTAATTGAAACTTCAACCAGGAGTGGCAATAAACAGCTTGAAGCAAGCACTGGGCCTTTTTTTTAATTATTATTATTATTATTTTTTAAATAAATATTCCTTCTCTATTTGACAAATTGCTACTTGTTGTGAAGATCACCAGTATCATAGCAAACACTCATAATTTAAATTTTTGCTCTTAATTCAGGATGGAGAAAACGAAATGTTGCCCAAGTGATGGCTCATATCTTAAATACTCACCCTCGACGTGTAATTGGTTTCAATTTTTTAAATATATAAGTATACATATGACAATTTAAATATAAATAAACATAACTAATTAATTTAAAATTTAAATAATTTTGAAAAATAGATGACGTAATTGAAAGATTTTTGTGTAAATAGATATTTTTTCTACATTTTTTTCAAATATATGCAACTTTTTCTCAAAATTCTACAACATTTTGGAAAAGCGACACTACAACTTTTAGTTTTAGGGTTTTGGGTTTTTGTACAATTTTTTGGGGGGGAAATAACCGTTTTGTTGAAAATAACTTGGAAATAAAAAACTTTTTTGTGAAATAAACAGAAATATACCCCTTTTTTCAGGAGTATAACATTTTTTCTTTAAAATAACATTTTGGCAAAACATTGAATTTATCCATTGAGCCAATCTTCACTCCCCAACACAAAAAAACTTGTTTCTAAGTCGAGATGCATCACTTCAACACAGTTCCTTGACACCAATATAGTACTATTGGACAGGTATTTTGTAGCACATTTTGGGATTTTAGAAAGTGCACAAAACCTACAAATTGGTAAGTTTTTCAGTAGCTACTAGTGGGGCCAGCATGTTAGTTTATACAGCAAAAAATAAATAAAAAAAAATAGGTCAAATATGTTCTTACTATGGTTCTGTGTTGCTGTTCTTATTGTAGTGGTAATTAAGGATTTTAAACCACCCCCACCATGTTTGTTAAATATCCTTGTTCAATGGTATATTTTTCATGAAAATATTAGTCAAGCTTCAAATGGAACCAATTCTGAGTCTAAACTTCAAAGTATGAGTGAAGACTAAAGCCAATGCGTTTATTGTCACTTGCTTGAATTCTCTGCTCACCTCTTCCTGGTCTAGTAATTGACACTTGCTGTTGGCAGGCTTCCTCAAGGGACTCCACTCCCCTCCCATGTCACGGGTCACCACAGTCTTCACGGACTTGTCTGAAACAACACAAAAGCATTTTTTACTTGCTTACTTATGGCTGGGCGGTGTGGCCTTAAAATTACATCTCACAACCACCCCACCCCCACAAAATAATCCAATTTCAATTCAGATTTTCCCCTTCTGGGATTTGCTTTATTGATGCTGATACCAAGCTTTGAAAACATATCGCTCTGCCCCCAGCATTAACTTGCATCAATGTCCACAGAAATAATAGGAACAAATATTTTTTGTTTACTTACATATAAGCACTGTAAAGTGCTCATTTTTGGGGGGGTGAGGAAGTAGCTTTTAGTAGCCATGTAAATTAATTCAGTGTTTTAATTTTCCAAGCACCTCCTCAATCTCAAAGCCAATTAAACATAACTACCATGAGTACCTCAAAATGCCATAGAATTTTTTAAATGCATATTTTCCAGGGGGGGAAAAAAAGTCAAAATGTTACAGTAACAAAAATAACAAAAATTTATTTACAGAAAAAAAAAAACTTACGAGAATAAAGCCCTACATATATTTTTGCGACAGTCAATTTTAATGAGGGAAGAATAATTTGCTAATTATTGTGTGGACCCCATCAAGCTATGATTTACAAACTCTTGTTTGAGAACCACTCCAAGACCTAGGTCATTTTAGTTCAAAAAACTAAAAAACTAACGAAATAACTAAAAGCAAAATTTAAAAAACATTTTCGTTAACAAAATAAAACAAATTAAAACAAAAATGCTTTTTAAAAAAACAAAAACTATATTTACAAAACTAAAACTATAATTATAGAGAAAATATTCTTTGTTTTAGTCTTTGGTAAATAATTTAATACATGAGCCTTTGGGGGTTATTTTAAATGTGATTTTATTTATTTTTCGATATTACGTTTGAAAATGTGTCATGCAGAAGTGACGTCATCTAACAGCAGCCAATAGAAAAGCACCTTCAGATTATGTCGCTCCAAGGCGACAATGTTGTGTGCTTGACTTTTGGCTCCCACCTGCTTTTTTATTTAACTCAGCCGAAATGTAACGCTGCTAAGAAATATGTTACTTTTTTTCATTGTGTTTATTAAATCTTATACACAAGTAATACACGTTAAAAAATAAAAATACAAAATAATACTGACACTAAATAAAATTAAGCATTTTTAAAATAACTAAAATAACAAAAACAAAAAAACAAAAAAAAACTACCAGAAGCACCCTCAAAACTAAAACTAACTAAAATTTAAAAAACAAAACTCAAAACGAAATAAAATCTACCGGTAACTAAAATGAAAATTCCAAAACTATAACAACCCTGACTAAGACGCATGAGCGGAGCTTTACCTTCACCCATAACGCTGGTGGTAAAAACTCCTCGCAAGGAGGTGATATTGGTGAAGTCAGTATCGCCCCCTGTGGTGGTGTAAAGGTGGCGCTCCAGTGACTTGGAGAAGACGGTGCCTCGGTCATCTGACACGTAAATCGTGCCAATGCCATCATCTGAGGAAACATGAAGATGGCATCATTTGTTCTTAAGATAAAGGTGTTTGCTTTCTGGCCTGACCTTTTGGCCCATCGACGTGCATGAAGACCATTTCATTGCTCGCTCCCAAAATGGAGTAGAATTGGTGGGGACCGATGGCTGACAACTGGGCCATGTTCCAATGGTCACCATGATCCACCGATACATGGAGCATCCTTTCAGTGGCCTGCAAAGAAACAGCAGATAAGGGAAATGGTTGAGAATAATGGATAGAGATACCACCAGCGAGGAGGTTCAATGTCCGGACAAAATGATTAATGAGTAGTGATGTTCAACCTTTTGGAAACAGAGTGACATATTGGATACTGATTATTTTATCATTTTTGAAGGGCTACTAGTGTGATATAAACTTTTAAGGCTTTTTCTGGTTCAGCTGCACGTCGCATATGGCTCCAAATTAGGATTTTTGTAATAGATTAAATAGACTATTGTTTTCATAAATTGATTATGATTCAATTATTTGTTTGGTCTATAACATGTCAGAAAATATGTAAAAAATTAAAACAAATAGGTCATTTTCAAAAGTAAAAGTAGATGCTTGCACACTCTTATTTTGATTAGACGCAAAACATATTCAGTCGAAGAACTACAAGAATCAGAACATTTTTACTGCTGAGAGGCTGCATTCATTAGTTGAGACACCTGTGCATTTAATCTTTAAGAACTATTTACATTTTGGTAAAAATTGTATTTATCATTTACTTACAATCCATTTTCACAGCTCAATATTCAAATTGTGCATAGGCCCACTAGGAACTGTTAATGTTGATTATGATAGTGGTACCTGGAGTGAAAAGTATTTTTTTTAGGGTGGTAACCATTATCCTGCACAATAGAACGTAGTTGGTGCACATTTGCAAATTTTGTTCAATCAATTCAACACAAAAAGCAGAAGCAAAATCCCGTTAATTATTTTTATATTGGATGTTGGGAAGGTGGCACGGTGATTTAGTGGTTAGAATGTCCGCCTCGCAGTACTGGAAACGCAAGATCAAGTCCAGGCTCCGGCCTTCCTGGGTGGAGTTTGCATGTTCTCCCCGTGCCCGCGTGGGTCTTCTCCGGGTACTCCAGTCTCCTCCCACATTCCAAAGACATGCATGGCATTTAATTGGGCGCTCCGAATTGGCCCTCGGTGTGCTTGTGAGTGTGGATGGTTGTTCGTCTCTGTGTGCCCTGCGATTGGCTGCCAATCAGTTCAGGGTGTACCCCGCCTACTGCCCAAAGCCAGCTGCGAAAGGCTCCAACACCCCCGCGACCCTTGTGAGGAGCAAGAGGTTAAGAAAATGGATGGATGCATGCATGCATGTTGGGACATAATGATGCATCCAGGTCATGTTGCCTCACACATCCTTGCGGAAATTTTACAGCTTTTTAATAACATAGCAGCATGTTTCTTCTATTTTTCCACAAACCCACCTCGCCCGTCATCACAGAAGCAAACAGGAATCGACCGCCGAGACCGAAGGAGTAGATCTTGGGTACAATTCTCTTGAACGTTTCCCCAAAATCAGTCGTTCTCCACATCTCCAGCTCTCCGCGGGCACCTGAATAACACAAGAAAGGAAATTAGTGGTGAAAGATGCACGCTAGTAACATCTGATAGCAGTGAGACATTAATGAAGTGTTTAATCATTGACAGTTTGGAACACTTACTACAGGATCCATTGTGGTTGGTTGAAAAAAAGATGGCATTCTTCGTCCCCCTGGAATTAAAATAGGAACGGCCTTTAAATTAAGCACGCTGAACAAAAGCAGTTTGCAGCAAGGCAGGAACATTGGTTCAAAGTTTTTATTAAGAAAAATATTAGATGGCATGAGTCATGTAGCATGCAGCATACAACAGCACTGTGTATACAGTTTTACTACTCAGAGGCTGCTTGAAATCTAAGATACCCAACTATCAATGTCACTATGGCAACAGGAAAACATACAAGGAAGTGCCTCCGGGAACAACAAGCAAAGTCTGCTTGAGTTGCCAAGCGGCTTTTACTGCAAAGGTGGAGCAACAAGGAAAAGACCCAGGAGAGTTGATGTAAACTTGTTTATCTCACGCTACTATTGAGAGTCATCAAGTTGGAGTCACTAGGGCATGAACTCCATCTTACATATCAAGGAGTGCGCAGCGTAGTGAATCGAGTAGCACTTTTAACGATTGCCTCATCTAAGTTAACGTACCACGCAAGACGTTTGAATGCATTGTATCTCACTAGTTTGAGTGCCTTCCCACTCATCAAGAGTAAAATTAAACAACCTAATCAATCTTTTGTTAGCTACCGATTTTCAGAAATGTATCTGCAAGTGAGCGTTTTGAACATAATTTACATGAATAAACACCACACCCCAGCGATTCTCTGCCCATGCCCAGGTGAAGAGCAACTATTTTCAACCAACAGACATTTATTTACGATCAAAATGATCAAATGAAATAATGCAGTGTTTAAATTGTCAGTAAATTGTAGACAAAATGATTTAAAAGGAGACATCCTGAGCATAGTTTCCACAATTTGAGAGCTCCTAGGTGTGACGACATCAGAACATTTCAGTATGTGCTGCTACTTATCAAAAGCTAACACTGGTGCGATAACTGTTGGCTTAACTGTACTAACGCCGTAGCTCTGCTTAACTTTTGACATGAGAGTGTTTTGGACCATTTAGTCTGTGGCAGATCTTCGCCCAGCATACAAACTCTACATTAGGGCATGATTATGTAAATTCACAGAATTGTGTACAGTATAACAATCCGGCAAAGCACAGAAGTTGTTGAAACATGTTTTGGCTTCTCTCGCCATGCATCCAACAATAGCGGTGTAGTCTACTTTGTTGTTATGGACCTAACATTTACCGGTAGTATTGTGAATACATTCCAAAAAGTGATGTTCCAGTGAAGTGTGCATATTTATTTGCCATGTGTAATGTCACATCAGTTTGTGGTAGCACCTTTTTTAGCCTAGTGTGTGAGCTAATACCGGTATTATTCATGAACCTCATGTAAATAATGTAACTACTGAATACAAGTGTTTATGTAACATGGGTTCATGATTGTGTTCATTCTATGTATGGTGTTGATGCTTTGCTGATTATTCTTTGTCTGTGTGGTCTGTGACCACAGACAATAAACAAAAACGGAATACCAGTGTGTGTACTTTAAGTACTTCACTGTATGTCAACTTTAACACGAATTGAGGCTTGTTATCTCTCACCATTTCGCCATACAGACCATGGTGTGGATCTTTTTCCAATTTTGGCCAAAATCCTTGGTCAGCCACAGGTCTTTCTGAAGACAAAAAAAAAAAAAAACATGATGAACAGTTATGCAGTGAAGCCGTCTGGCTTCACAGAGTTGAACCTGAACAATCTAGGACTATGTTAATAAATGTAGACTGTGTCAACACTTGACTGATTATTTACAAGCAGGGAGTTATTGTCGCAATAAAAACCTAAGAGGAAGAAGGTAGGCCAGGTGACCCAAATTAATTTGCATGTGTCATAATAGGTGCTACCTTTGTTCAGGAATTAATTTTCCCAATTAAACTTGATTGCTTACAATGTTGCTAAGGCCCAGCAGCACATTGGAATTTTCAGGATTGTACGTGATGACCGAGATGGGGTTGAAAGGCAGATCCAGGTGGTTGAAACTCCTTCCAAAGTCGCTTGAGACAAAGATCCGAGATGACAACCGGTGACCACCGGACACTTCACCGGTCAAGATTACCTACCACAGTGCGGGACAAAATCCAGACTGATCAATCCAAAAAGATTTCACATTCTGGGACACAACATGAGCCCTTCACTCACTTTGCCAGAATTCTCAGGGCCGGTAGCAATGCCAAACTCTGATCGGATGAAGGTGTTGTTGATGAGGTTTGTGACATCGTCAAAGGTCTTACCGTAGTCCTCGCTAGAAGAAATCAAATCACTGTCAAAACAAAGAGCACCTGGCCGTGTCTAACATCAGAAGGGACGGCACTACAAATACCTTCGATAGAGTTTAGACTGTCCTAGTTTGACCAAGAAGAAGGGAACCTGAAATGTGGTCAAAGCCAGGATGACCTGCCAGAAAGAAACATATAGCATGGATTAGTGCTGCATAACGCATACATTTTATCCATTCATTTAAGTTCACTTGTTCGGACGCTTACTTATCTGTTTGGATAGCCATTTTTCCAACTCCTCTAGTGACTATTTTTCCTAGCAAAAAGTAACGGGCTACTTGAATTCTAAAGTACAGACAAGTCTCTATGAGTTGTCAACACTGCCCTTTTATGAACTAGTTTCAATCTGTTAGCAGCCATCTTGTTCATGCTAATAATGCACGACTATGTAAGCCACAGAAAAATATCAAGAGCCTCTTAAAATACAGGAAATCCTCGAGTTAAGGCGCACTCAACCCAAGGCGTTTCGACTTTGCAACGGTTACGGCTCCTCGTCCGCCATATAGCCTGCAGTGTTTTCCACTCGTCCGCTATGGGGTATATGTCATGGAAGAGGCGGGACTGTTTTTTGCACAACAGTTTGTTTCCGGTCCGGTTTGCGACGTGTGGGCTGCGTCAAATATACTTGTGCTTCCGACTTTGTGTCCCTGGGTTGCGCGTTCGCAACCCGGACCGGAAATAAACTGATGTTCAAAATCACATCCCGCCTCTTCCGTGGCATATAACCCATTTAGCCCTTAGCTAGTGCTAGCGCTTGTGCACTTGTGGGAGTTTCTTTGGCTTTTTTGGCCTCTTTTTCCACATCAGCCTCCCTCCTGTTCTTTTTCATCCACCTCTAAGCAGTAATGTTAACTACAGCATCTTTTTTTTTAATGTCTTTTTTATGCAAATTATTTTGATATAAATATTGACTAATGGGGAAATTCAACTTAAGTCAAAATTCGGGTTATATCGCTAGCGTACGTAGGAAGGAACTCCGACGTAACTCGAGGACTCCCTGTAATGGCGTTTGTCATATTTTGACAAAAAAAAAAAAAGTTTGCCTCAAACATCTCCTCACCACCTCTGTTAAAATCGACTAAATCCTTAGCTAAGCTGATCATCCAGTTCTATCCCTGAAATGAAAATTAATAAATGCAATATAATCACTATTTGTTTGTTTTCTTTTCCTGTGTTAAGAAAAAAAGTGGAAAAAATGACTCAGGCAATTACTTTACAAAGGTTATATATTGCATAGATTAAAACAAAGTTTTTCAGATATAAAAACAAACAAACCTATAACATTGTATTACTGTAATATTAGACTTATACTGTATGTATGACAATTAAGTTAATCATGTTAAAAAGTTCCCTAAAACGCTGCCTATAGTGAGGAAATTTTGTTTTGAAAGTGGACGTTTGAGGGAGCACTGTAATATCAGGCAAAATCATAAAGTAGGTGTACAACTTACACACAATGAAAAAAAGAGAAGCAATATTTTGTTTAGGTGACATGACACTTACCCCTGTGCCATCTCCAACCCAGGCCAATGACACTTCTCCACTCAAGTCAATGAACGTATGCTGAAAAAATAAGACCCGTGTTAGTATACAAAACCTCCAGGATTTTACTAGAAAGAAGAAACATGCCAAGAAATGCCTACTGGAACATCTGAAAGTAAGTTGTTAAATTTTACTTATCCACTTGAACATATTTTCTTATTTAGTTGTCTGAGGTAATTGGTCACTTTAAATGAAAAAGTTTTGAAAATGATTTATTCAAGTCTTATTTGTTCATCATTCATTTATCACAAAACCTGGCATTTGAACAGGGGTGTGTAGACTTTTTTTTTATATCCATTGTCAGTTTTCCAAGAGAAATAGAGCTATGAGAGATATGCTTTTTTCTCATGTCAAGTTGCTCAGGTGAGTTAAGGCAACCTCTGCTAAATTTTTGTAGCTTGTTTGCTTCTGTGTACTATCACAGGTCAAATGCTTCCAACGTGGATAAAATGACTACTTTTGAAAGGTTTAATGTGAACTATGACTCTTGGATGTTTTCAAATGGGGGGAAAAAAACAAAAATAACTAATAACTAGCACACAGCCTGTCACAAGGCCACTTTCTTGTGCTCCTCTCCAGTCTGGAAGATAGTTCAAAGCAAAGTTCACCATTGTGGTGCCCGTGGGCAACACCAGGAAGCACCCCAGGATGCCTAAAAATTTTCTAAAAATAGCGCACCAGTCAGCGAGGAGACATTGTGATTCACTAGGAAGGCTGTAAAAGTCATCATTTGAAAATGTAAACACTGGCAGAGATTTATAGATATAAAATGTTATTGTGAGAAATTAACATGATCAGTGTCTCCACATAAATAAGTACAATTAATATTAATATTGTAATCACATATACTAAGAACATTATTATAATTTGAACACATTTGTTATTTCAGAAGTCTGCATCTAACTCTGGTAGCCCTTCGCATTAATCAGTAAGTACTAACCCTCAGCTTTAAAAAAAAAAAAAAAAAAAAAAAAAAGTAATGAATCCTGGTTTAGAGCAAAATATGCAATCCAGATCGGTGGAATACAAACTACCAACAGAAGACTGAAGAGGTCAAACCGGTTGAGAACAGTGCAGCAAGTATAGCGAGTTTCGCTTTCCCAACATTGCACACTTACGGTACAACCGTTGAGAATAAATCCGGTAATTAATCGAAAGGCATACGTGCTACATGCTAACACAGCGTGCACCACGGATAATTAATCCTTAAGTTAAACATTATTCCTGTTCAAAAGAAACAAATAGGAGAGTTCAAATGGGGCCGTATGGCCCACAATACAACAGTAGCATTAAATGATAAATAAGTGCTTTACAGCTATGCCATGGCATCACTGCCACATCATTGTTGTAGTGATCTTGATCAAAAGGTTTTACAGAAAATGGTGGAAGATGTCCAGAACTGACATGTTTTTGCAAACAAAATACAAAAGACCATGACCTGAATGAGCTAGACAACAGGAAGCTTCCAACAGCTTGTGTGACAAGAGGGGAGGAGCTTCATTTTGCCTAATTGTAACACAAATAAAAGATCTTTGCCACTATCTTGTAACATCAATAAGAAATTCCAGTCCTTTTTGTAGGGGGAGTTAATTGGATTTTCACCATTCATTGAGTCCCATTCCCTGTGAAAATGGAGGGTTCACTCTCGCGCGATCTTTATTTTGTTGTAGCTGCAATCCAGCCACCATTTTAAGGTCAAGTAGTAGCTGAGATCGATGTACACCAATTCACACATTGGCGAATTGATACGGTGCATTAAATTGCAATACCCTTTTGTCCCACCCATGCAGATTGAACCTGTGATAGAGCTGTCATTTTAGGGACAATTGGTGTAAATGTATAGTTACAGGATCTGACTGGATCTGAAGTTATTGGATCTTAGCTATGTGACACATTTTGCTTTATCGATACATTACGATATCTTGCGATACGGATATATAGTCCAACCCATATGTTCAACACCTGCAATCCAATTAGTGTACATGGACCCTAACTGCTATTTTCAATATGGTATGGCAACCACTTGTCCCACGTGTACAGTTAGAATAGAATAAAATAGAATTTTATTTGTCATTCTGTACACAATGAAACTTATTTTAGCAGCATCCCTCCCTTCAGCACTACATCATAAAAACATAAACCATCAACAACGACATACTTCTACACAACAAATAATTACATTCCAGTCGCCATTTTAATACATAATGTTTTGCGATACACGATACTTTGCCAACTTTAACTGTTCAGCACCTGCATCCTAGCCACCATTTGAGTGTACCTGACTAGATCTCAGCCTCCATTTTATATGTCGCAAAGTATTTTGTCAACCTTTCCAGTTCAGCACCTGCATTCCAGTCACCGTCGTAGGAATAGTGTTCCTAATATTTTGTCCCACTCATTCAGTTTCGCACCTGCAATAGCCGCCATTTTAGGGCCAATTAATCTACCTGCCTACCTGGGCCGTCCAAGGTGTAACTGGAGCGCGGCTGGTAACTTACATTGTGCGTGTTGTTGACCAACTTGGCTTCATATCCTTTAAGAGCGTCGCAGGAAGCGTCCGGCGGGGCGCTCCTCTTCCTCACTCTGTGACGCAAAGAGGCGACCGCGGATCTCTTGGCTCGGTTCGAATCTCGAAAAAGAGTCTGCCCGGACGCTTTGTCGAGGTCCAGAAGGAAATCCGTACCGGCTGTCAGAGTTAAGAGAGAAAGCAGCAGGAAGCAGCGTAGCGAAAGTCCCATCCTTCTCGCTACTAGAGCTACACAAAGATATATCTTTAAAAAAAAAAAAATACTAAAAATAGTTTGAAAAAAAATAGATGTGTAGTCAAGACTCGCTGATATAAATGAAGCTCGCTCCGGGTTTTAGTGGTGCGGATGACATGGATAAAACAAACGCACCTGACAGCGATAATTTCAATATTTGATATCAGGCAGAAAGATCCTCAAATGTAGAAGAAAAAACGTTTTAAAAAAAAAAAATTATAAAATAATTGACGGTTATAGTTCAACGCCAAAGACTGTAAATGGTCCACTTGACACCAAGCGAGGAGGCAATTTTGTGCGTTTGGCTCTGTACCGCCGCGCACCGAGAATTGATGACGTAATTGGCTGACAATTCATGTGGCTCCACCCATTTTCTCCTTTTGATTGGTTTAGTTCTGGATTGAAGGCGGTGCCATCACGAAGAGGTAACAATAGCTGATGCTGTCAAAAGACTTTCAGGGTAGGTTGAGAGCAAAGCGGTCATGTGTAGAAAAGAAGAAAAACAAAACCTAAAAATATCAAAGGAAAATGTCTAATACTTTTTCCCAAAACACTTGACCTCAAATATTTTTATTTAATCTACTGTGTGTCGTTTTAATTTGGATTTTAATTTTAAAATACTCATAAAGGCATTATGAAAGTGACATAGTGAATGACTGATTGGCACATTCACCTTACATGCACGTTCCAAAAACATTCATGTTAGGTTGATAAAACACTAAATTAGCCACAGTTAGGATTGGCTCCAATGAACAACTTTGGATAACTAAACATGCCCTGCATGGGTTACATTGACCCACTTACATTATTATAAAGGTCACAACATGGTTTACCATTATTGGATTCAAATTCTCATTTGAAAAATGAAAAATACTTAGATCATATTTTTGTAGCACTGATTGTGTGTGCATGTGACGATCCGCCCAAACTCATGACTGTTGGTCGTGTGTGTGGCAGGGCAACAAACTTCATATCCTCTGCTTCAGATGGCAAGGAATTTATTAACTTAATAATATAAATGTAATAAGTCTTTTCGGTGTCTGATATTGCAGTGTAAGGCCATCTCAAATGTGTTTCAGAGGATAAATGTGAGTACTGTGTTTGACAAGGAAGTGAGGAGCAGATCATGTGCTCTCTCTCACCAAGTTATTTGATTAAGCTCTTGTTTACTGGCGGGGCGGTAAAACCAGTCTGATATGTTCCCATCATGCACAGCAGTGACAACAACAAAAAAGCTACCAAATTAAAAAGTGACGGAACAAGTTTGCCGAATTTTAAGGCATTCGCAAAACTCCCCTTTACATGCCTCACATCTCAACGTACAGTTCTAGTTTCCCTTTCTTGTCTGTATAGAGGCACAATTAATGGTGATCATATGAGTCCCAGTGGAGTCCTGCTTCAAACAGAATTTTCCGTTTGATTTAGCCTCTGGCTAATTTAATAGAGTTGGCTTCAAATATCAAATAACACAAGTAGGCAAGGTAAGGCAGCTTTATTTATATAGCACATTTCAGTAGCTCAATGTGCTTCACATAGTTACAAAACAGACAAAATACAACATGTAAAGGAAAAAGAATTTAAGAAAAAAAAAATCAGAATTCAAGGAATTTAACAGCAACACATAAAGTGAGAAATATAAAAAAATAAAATAAAATGAAAAAAAAAAGGTGTTTACGAAGAACAGTCAGTGTACAAAGTGCAATCATGATTTGATTCCCAACCAGCTGTGGCACACTCATGTGCCATGAATAATCTGTGGGAAATTTTCACACATAAAAACAAAACTCTACAAAATATCTGTTCATCTATCTATGTCAGTTATGTAAAGTGACAGGCTCAACAATTAAATCATATCCCACTAGATGGCAGCAGTTACAATAAACCTGTGTATACACCTGTTGCTATCCAACAGCAATGGATTCTTGCAAATATGTCGGTTTTTAGTTCTACAAAACATCTTGATTTATTTCACAGTGTGGGCACATTTTTGAGTAAATTGAGACAAAATTATCAAGTGTTCATACTTTTTGTCACATATTGTTCAGTTGGCCGCCATGGGATTTTTGTAATGTAAATAGATGCCTTGGCTCAATTAAGGTGTATTGCTAGGTGATATGGTTTTTAAATTCAAATCTTTAATTTTCCATTTCAATTTTTAATAATTTTTGTCGACCTTCACTTACTTAAAAAAAAAAAAAAAAAAAAAAAAAAAAAAAAAAAAAAGCCAGTGACGATGACAACATTCAAAGCAAGTTTTTAACTTTGTTCTTTTCAACCTTCTGGGATTTGCTTTATTCCTCCTTAGCAGTTTTGTGCTCTACATGCTCCCTCTTTGATATTTCATCAGTAAGTTTGAAGGTTTTTTTTTTTTTTTAACAAGTTATCACACCACGTGTGTGCAGAGGTGGCCTCCAGTACCATTACTTAACTTTGCCACATCCAATATGGCGGCAATGTCGACACCAGTGACCAGACGTATGATTGTATACCTTTCTATGGCCTCTCTAGGCATGACACGTCCTGATTGATTGCTGCGTCCAGGCAGGGCGGGATCCGCCCTGAGCTACGTAGACGTAATAATTACACAATCATTTGCAAATATGTATCACATTAGTACAAATAAAAACAAGTTAGGAGATAAAGTTATGGTTAGGACTCATGCGATTCATGATAACCCAGCCACACTGTGGACTTGGCCGTAGTAGGGCGTGTCCTACAAGAATGTCACAGCCAATCATTTTGCAGCGGAATGTGTCTCGCCTACAACTCCAGTGGGATTGATAACGCCTTGAAACATTAGCTTCCGCATGCGTCATGTGTTTGCCACTCTGCTTCTGGCTGAAGTTGAGGAAAAGTTTTGACAAGCTCGCAGGGGTTAGGAAACCACCGTTAAACATTTACGACCACAAAAAGCAAGCATTTTCTGTGGGGAAACGATGGAATCTGTTGCCCAGGTAAAAACAACACACACCAAACACTTTAATTCCAACGAACGCGCAATCAAAGAGTGACTTTGTAGCAAGTAACTTCTCCACTTCTTTCCAAACATGTATCACATCGTCTCATAGAAAGTGTTATCTTCAGGATTTACTTTCGACTTGGGTCCCCTCAAAGAGCCGTTGGCCTTCATCCGGTTGCTCGAATGGGTAAGTTTGGTCGTCGCCATATGGTCAAACGAACTGTCTCGTGATTCCTTCTTGCTCGATAGCGACAAAATTAGCTCGCAAATTGATTCTGCTGCTCGTCTTGTGACCACAACAAATGACTTTGAAGCCATTTCATAAGATTAAAAAGCATAATCAAAGTGGTAATGGTATATATGACGTTTATATCTTGCCAACTTCCGTGATTCCACACGCAGCTGGCTAAATGTCTGTTAGCCTGCTGCGCTAAAAAGGGGAGTGATAGTTATACATCAGCGTGGCTCGTATTCATTGCGACAAGCTATTTTTTTGAGGAAATGATTGTATTTATTAAACATCCTGTTTTCTGAGTACAGTATAGTGGACCACCACGGTGTAAACGGACCAAGCTGGCCCGTAAATAGTGAAAATCCGTGTATAATTGTTTCCTATTATAACTGATAAAATAAATAAGCAAATAAACAATAGTATTACTGTTTTAATTAGTTGTTTTAATTTTTAAAATTTTCCCGATTGATAGAATAATTGTTAGACTTGGCGATTTTAAAAGTATCTGATAAGTGACAGCCCTTTGACGTATTTCCCATCACAGCCTTTTACAAAGCCCGTCAAGAGTGTTTATAAAAAAAAAAATGAAATATTGAAAAAAAATCAGTAAATAAATAGATGAATCCACAGGTGTCAAATAACAAGTATGTGGGGTCCGCAGACATTAACTTAACTTACGAGATTCATTTGTTCTGTGACCAACCTCTTGAAATTTACTTATTTCAAATCAACATTCCCCATTGAAACGAAGTGTTGTAACTTGATGAAACAAAACCGAAATCATTAAATAAACTGCTTTCATAAAGTGTAATTACTGTATGCTGGGGCAAGCCGAGTCACAACCCCAACAGCTGTAGTGTCTGTATGCTTTAAAGGGGCGTGGCCCACTGACTGATGTCAGGAAGATGGCCTGTTCGTGTTTGTGTGGGTGTCTGGACTAGGGCGAAACAATTATTTGCTTTTGCAACATAATCGTGCAATTTGCAAATGTCAATGCTATAATTAAAGCTTGATGCACTAGGTGCGCGTAATTTTCGGTAAACCAGTACATACATTTCCTGTAACAAGTCAGTTGAAAAACTTTGTGATTGCAGGTGTTCACAATATTTGCCTTTGCCACGACTGGAGGCTACAGCGGTACGACAAGCATCAATGTCCAGTGCCCTGGCAGCGGCATTAAAGAAATCCATGCAAGCTTCAACTACCCGTTCAGGTGAGCATGTCCTACCATGGCGCTTAACCTGGCGGCCCACCAGGCTTATAAAGCACTGGGGGAAACCCTGAGTATACATATAAAGTGTGTTTGGATTCTCGCCAGCGTTTCTTTGCCGTGTTTGCGTAGGTTGATGGAACATCCGTATGATGTTCCCACCTGTGTGGCCAATGAAACCAAGCCCGTGGCGCACTACCTGACCGGAGACTACGCATCGTCGTCGCAGTTTTACGTGGCCATTGGAGTGTTGGCCTTTCTGTACAGTACCGCCTCCATCATCATCTATTTGGGCTTCCAGCATGTGTACAGAGGATCTAGCCGTGGCCCAATTGTGGTACGTTCGAACCCAGAATTCGCCACATTTCTCATTTATGGGAGCATTTTTCACTGCTGCCTTAAATGTTCGGCCTTGATCTGATCTTGTGATACTGATCCAACTTCGATTTGGTGGACTTTGAAAAGAAAAATTCCCTTTGAGACCTAATTTGTATATCTAATAACTCATTTCAATCAAAACTTCATTGACTGTACAAGTATAACGCTTTAAACGTTTAGCGGTTTACCATGCCACTTATTTTCGGGTCAAAACTTCAAATTGACAAAGTTTAGACAAAAGGGATTTCGGCCCAACTCCAGCAATATGTACATACAGTACAATACTCGGGAAAAGTTTGGAAAATTTGGGTTACGGGAGAAATTTTATTGTTTTAATATTGCTGATGATGGCTTGCAGCTTAAGAAACTCAAATATCCTATCTCAAAATATTAGAATATTTCCTCAGACCAAGTAAACAAAATGCCATAATCAGAAATATTAAAACAATAAAAGGCTTGCAATATTTCAGTTGATTTGTAATGAATCCAGAATGTATGGCGTTTTTGCTTATTTAATTGCTTTACAGAAAATAATGGACTTTATCACAATATTCTAATTTTCTGAGACAGTCCTGCATACGTATAACTATAATTGAACGAACAACTGCATTATTCAGAAACTGGGAAGTTGGATATTTCTTACCTCCGACTGTTAAAGGTGCGTTGGTATGGAAATGTCAGTTATAGTAACCAAAATGATTATGATTATTGTTGTGATCATATGATATCATAATATGGCTAAAAGAAACGGAAACAAAAGAAAAATCGCAGATATAAAATGGAGAGCATTGCATTACATTTTTATTTTGAATTTATTCAATTTAAAATCTGTCCTGTGCACTTTGTGCAGAGTAAAATTTGTAAACAGCAACAACCAAAGCAATGTGTGGTCGTTATGTACATAAAACAACAAAATCTCCACTGTATTAGGTAGTGGTGGAACACTGTAAATACATGAAATGTGATGATGATTTTTCAGTAGACAATAGGTATTTGAAATAGTCACCAAAAGAGATTCCTTTGTTTGTAAAAGGACCTGCTGTTGACTGCGGTCTTCGCATTCATGTGGCTGGCTTCCTCCGCCGCTTGGGCCAAAGGCTTGTCCGACGTGAAGTGGGCCACCAGTCCTTCCACCATTCTAACTCTTCTCAAAGTGTGCAAGGACGGCAAAACCAACTGCACGGCTGGCGCAACGCCTCACATGGGCCGACTCAATGCCTCGGTGGTAAGTTAGGTTTCTTTCCCTACACTGGTATGCCAATACTTGAATGTTTGAATGCAGTTTTGTCCTTGTGATGGACGTGATAAGACGTAGTAATCACTCAAACGGGACCAAAGTGAGACGTAGGGGGTGCAAAAGTGCAGAGTACTTGTATGTGACTCCTGAGGCACGCCACTCAAACAATGACTGTTCCTGACCCATTTCTTCACAAAGCACCTGCTAACTTCGTGCTGCTAGCGTGCTTATGGCGGCATACAAAAGGAGCACGGGTCCTCCACACAGTGCATGCATTCTTGATTTTTCGCAAGACCCGTAGAAGGTCACGTGACCTTCAAGCACAATTTTGCTCAATTTCCTACTGTAGATAACCAACAGAAGCAGGTTACAACTATTCAGGTTGCACTTTCCTCGAGTTTTAAGATGTTAGATGTTAGTAATTTTTAATGGTGTTGAAACAAACCTAATCTTTTTTTTTTTTTTTTTTTCTTTTCTCATTTTGTTCCTACTAAAAATCTGATCTTGATGATTAAACAGTTTTAAGTGGCCACCAAGGGCAACTGTAACTAAATTCGATACCTCTCTTTTACCAGGATCATTTTTATGAAGTGTCACAAAAATGAACTCTTACTTATATTTCATTCTGCTCCTCTTCTTGTGTGCGTGCAGATTTTTGGTTTCCTTAACTTCATCTTGTGGGGTGGCAACTGTTGGTTCATTTACAAGGAAACTCCTTTCCACAAGTCGACCGTACCGCCTGCAGCAGATGCCGAGGGCGGTGCTCGACCATCATAACTCCTCATCGCATAAATCTCTTAGAAGTATGTCTGCTTGTCAAGGAGAGAGAAATTGTTGAAGAACAGCTGCAGATTCGAAGGTGTAGTTCTTAGGCTTAACATTTACTCTGCAGATTTAAGTGCCCCATTCCCCTTTTGTGCCGATATCCAATGTTTTTGTTTTTTTTTACCTGTCATGATGACCAAACTTTGATGCCATGTTCCTCCAAATTAGATGGCGTTGCCAAAAAAACATTTTTTTGAATTTAGCATTTAGCAGCTTATCCAAAGATACCCATTTACAACTAGGCCTCATTTGGGCCAATTTTCTTGTCAAACTGGTGTCCAGGGTTCTTACCCTGCCCTCCTCGAACTTTCCAAGGGACGCAACTGAGTATGTTTGAATCATGTGGTGTACATGCAACCATTTAGATTGCATTGTTTCCACAATTAACACAAAGTTTTGAAATTATTTTACTACCCTGTAAGATGATTAGTTTGTATATTTATAATGAAATATTTAAAACCCAATTGCTAGAATAACCGAGGCCTTTATCTTATATGCTTGTGTGGGTGGCGTGGAATCTAGTAGTAATAACATTTAGTAATAATAATTAGAATATTGGTTATTAATATTTGTTTTGCAAATGAATTGCTCTAACAAAGTGCCAAAAACGATTCTTTAAGAATTGTGCTTTCCAGTTCAATCCTGGAGTGAAGAATTTGTGTTAAAAATTGTTACATTTGGTTATCAAAATGAGATGTAAAGTGTGAATGCATTTTTTTTTTATTGTATTTTTCGTTCTATAACTCTGCATCACATCATTTGGCTATTCTCATGATTGTTTATTGGTTTAAATCTTGAGATATTATTTTTTTCCCTTTACATTTGCTTACACATTACTGTTGCCGATGATTTTTCTCATCTCATCTTGGATATTATTGATGTGAAAAGAAGACTTGTAATCATGAAGGTCCAATAGTATTTCAGTGACTAAAGCAATAAGTCTTTTGACTAATACAATCTGCTTTGTATTAAATGGACTGCACAATGCATATTTTCATCTTGTCTGGCTTTGTACTGGTCATATTCTGCATAAAACATTTGTTCACTGTAAATATGTGCTTATTCAATAAAGCTGAGTGATGCCAATTGTTACCTGTTATTAATAAACTCTCAATATAAAGTGTAGATGTAGAACAACTAGAGCAACAGCGCAATAGGTAAACAACTGTCTTCCAAGATTTTTTTTTTCCTTTTCCCCTGCGGCTGTATGCCATTTCTGTGCACTATTAATACTCGTGAGGCAAACCTGTGCACTAGTTGACGCGTTGTCTATCAGTACTAAAATTATGTTAACGAGCAAGAATTTAATAATGTCTGCAGTGTCTCTACAAATTACGTCACCCCCAGCTACCGAAGGTCTCTCACTGCAGTTGTAGCATGCTAAATCCGCAGGCAGATGACATGACAGCACCTGACAGACGGTGACTTCAACGCAGCGATGAGTTTTCATTGTAGCAGCTCTTGACGTCAATAAAACAGTGGTGGGTAAAACTGCTGCAAATATTTATTTATTCTGCTACTCAAGTACTGTAAAAATATTAGTGTCACAAAGTTGCACATTTTCAAAGAAAAACATGCATTTATTGAGTAATGTATACACAAGCATTGAATGCAACTAGCACTTACAATGTTACAAATAATACTAGCGAGTCAATGACATGCCTGGCTGATACCACATGCTGCTACTAGTAGCATGTAGCATCATTGCTATTACTAGTAGTAGTAGTCGTCGCACACTAAGTAACCACTACTAGACTCACCACTACTCATGTGGACTGAACATTGGGCAAACATACATAGTTGCCCGTGGCCCTGAAATTTCCAGTGGCGCCCAAACGTCTCATGAAAACTGATTATTAGCCATTCTTTGGTTGAAAGCAAATATTATTGTTTTAGTTTATCCATCTATCCACCCATCCATTTTCTTAACCGCTTGTCCTCACAAGGGTCTCGGGGGGTGCTGGAGCCTATCCCAGCCGGCTTCGGGCAGCAGGCGGGGTACAAAACTTCAAATTGACGAAGTTTAGACAAAAGGGGTTTTGGCCCCACTATGCCATAGTAACATTTTTCTTATGTATGATAATTTTGTGCACTAATATAAAGAGCCTGATGCACTAATAACTGCATATTACTAATGAGGCATTAGTTGACATCTTCACCTACTTAGTAATAGTATATGTTAACTACTGCGATTGGCTGGCAACCAGTCCAGGGTGTCCCCCGCCTACTGCCCAAGGCCAGCTGAGATAGGCTCCAGCACCCCCCGCAACCCTTGTGAGGAATAAGCGGTCAAGAAAATGGATGGATGGACATATACAGTGGTATGAAAAAGTATCTGAACCTTTAGGAATTTCTCACATTTCTGCATAAAATCACCATCAAACGTGATCTGATCTTTGTCAAAATCACACAGATGAAACAACAGTGTCTGCTTTAACTAAAACCACCCAAACATTTACAGGTTTTTATAATTTTAATGAGGATAGCATGCAAACAATGACAGAAGGGGGAGGAATAAGTAACTGAACCATCACATTTAATATTTTGTGGCCCCCCCTTTGGCAGCAATAACTTCAACCAGACGCTTCCTGTAGCTGCAGATCAGTCTGGCACATCGATCAGGACTAATCTTGGCCCATTCTTCTTTACAAAACTGCTGTAGTTCAGTCAGATTCCTGGGATGTCTGGCATGAATTGCTGTCTTGAGGTCATGCCACAGCATCTCAATGGGGTTCAAGTCTGGACTTTGACTTGGCCACTCCAGAACGTGTATTTTGTTCTTCTGAAACCATTTTGAAGTCGATTTGCTTCTGTGTTTTGGATCATTGTCTTGTTGCAGCATCCATCCTCTTTTTAGCTTCAACTGTCTGACAGACGGCCTCAGGTTTTCCTGCAAAACATCCTGATAAACTTTTGAATTCATTTTTCCATGAATGATTGCAAGTTGTCCAGGCCCTGAGAAAGCAAAACAGCCCCAAACCATGATGCACCCTCCACCATGCTTCACGGTGGGGATGAGGTGTTGATGTTGGTGAGCTGTTCCATTTTTCCTCCACACATGACGATGTGTGTTCCTCCCAAACAATTCAACTTTGGCTTCATCAGTCCACAAAATATTTTGCCAAAACTTCTGCGGAGTGTCCAAGTGCCTTTTTGCGAACATCAAACGAGCAACAATGTTTTTTTTAAGACAGCAGTGGCTTCCTCCGTGGAGTCCTCCCATGAACACCATTCTTGGTCAATGTTTTACATATAGTTGATGCATGCACAGAGATATTGGACTGTGCCAGTGATTTCTGTAAGTCTTTAGCAGACACTCTAGGGTTATTTTTTACCTCTTTGAGTGGTCTGCGCTGAACTCTTGGCGTCATCTTTGGTGGGCGGCCACTCCTTGGGAGGGAAGCAACAGTGCCAAACTCTCTCCATTTGTACACAACTTCTCTGACTGTCGATTGATGAACATCCAGACTTTTAGAGATGGTTTTGTATCCTTTGCCAGTTTTATACAAACCAACAATTCTTGATAGCAGGTCTTCCGACAGCTCTTTTGAGCGAGTCATGGTGCACATCAGACAATGCTTCTCATCAAGACAATTCTGACCAGGTGTGTGTTTTATAGTGGGCAGGGCAGCTTTAAGCCACTCATCAGTGATTGGGCACACACCTGACTTAAATTGTTTGGTAAAAATTGGTTTCAATTGCTCTTTAAGTATCCTTAGGCAGAGGGTTCAGTTACTTATTCCTCCCCCCTTCTGTCATTGTTTGCATGCTATCCTCATTAAAATTATGAAAACCTGTAAATGTTTGGGTGGTTTTAGTTAAAGCAGACACTGTTGTTTCATCTGTGTGATTTTGACAAAGATCAGATCACGTTTGATGGTGATTTTATGCAGAAATGTGAGAAATTCCAAAAGGTTCAGATACTTTTTCATACCACTGTATGTTAACTAGTAGAAATACATATTGCCACTAATTGTAGACTTCCTTAAGCACGAAGTTGTCAACTACAGTACAGTTTTGCAAATCTGAAAGTAATTGACGCCGCCTCTAAAACGTCACTGTACTCTAAATACCATGTAAATGAAGCTCATCAACATTTCTTGACCACCAAGATGTCACCAGAGCATAAAAAGAGTGTAAAGGAGTTTATCAGCAAATAATGGAGGATAGTTTTTTTTTCCCCTCCTTAAAATTAAAGAGTTAACAACGGATTGGATTAAAAAAAAAAAAAAAAAAAAAGCATTAGAAGCGCAATGACGGTACAACAGGGGTGTCCAAACTTTTTCATTTGAGGGCCACGTACAGAACATCAGAAGGATGCAAGGGCCACATAAAGTTATGAAGAAAAATTGTGTTTAGTCCTAAAAATTGTACAAATAATTTATGTGTGCTTTTGCATATTTAGAAAAATGCTACCGTATATAAACCAATTTATTTGTAATATAGCAGTAGGGTTATTATAGTTTTGGAATTTTTCATTTTAGTTAGTTTTTATTAGTTTTCAGGGTGGTCCTGTTAATTTTAATTAGTTTTAGTTCTTTAATAAATGCTTAGTTTTAGTTTAATTTTAGTTAGTTTCAGTATTAGTATTAGATATTTTTTTTTTAAATGTGTATTACTTGTACGCAATATTTGAAAAACAGCATGGAAGCGACGTCATCTGAAGGTGCTTTTCTATTGGCTGCGGCTAGATGACGTCACTTCTGTGTGACATACTTTCAAACGTCATTTTTCCGGTTTATATCAAAATAAATCTAATAAAAACCACATTTAAAATCTTCCCCAAAGGCTCATGCATTAAATTAATTACCAAAGACTAAAACGAAGGACATGTTTGCTACAATTATAGTTAGTTTTAGTTAGTTTTGTAAACATAAAATGTAGTTTCAGTTAGTTTTCGTTTTTTAAAAAACATTTTCTTTTTTATTTTATTTCTTTCTTATTTTATAACAATATTGGTTTTTGAATTGTAATTTTTTCATTAGTTTTAGTTAACTGAAATAACCTTTAATGGCACCTGTTTTTCGATACCCCCCTTCTTACTTTGACCATCTCCAAACATTTTTGTTTTGTTTATTTTACTTGAACTGAGTCAAATGCCATTTTTAGCATATGTCACGGGCCACTCAAAAATGGACGGCGGGCCGCAAATGGCCCCCCGGGCCGTAGTTTGGACACCACTGCGGTACAATGTATGTCATCTGAGATCATTGCTACTTCCTTTTAGCCATTTTATTACGTTCTTAACTCATTTCATTGCATCATCTGACCTCAATTGGAATAATTCCATCACACTACTGTTACAGTACCATTACAGTACTTTTCTTCTAATATGGCACCTTATGAATATATAAAAGATGTGGATTAGTTATGCTGAATTTGCAAATTGGCGGGGATTCATTCACTGTATCATAGTTTTGTGAATGCTGAGGAGCATTAAGATATTTTACCCTCCCATCACATTTCACAATTGATTCAAATCCTTACTTAGAACTGTTCATTTGACTCAGGACATGCTTGGGACTACACAATCCTATTTTTTTCACTCACACCTCTCTTTCTTTATTGAACTTCAAATTTCAAACTTGACATTTTAACACCTCAATTAACTCCTCAGTGTATGAGTTCAACATCAACCCTTTATTATGAACACTCAATTTCTTCATCATTTCATTTTCTATTTGCAGCTCTTTTATGCAACAGTCCAGCTCCCTTTTTTTGCAGTTTATCTTCAACGTTGAACGTTGAGTGCGCTGCCCTTCCTCTCCAGTCTGCTTCCACACTTTTGAGTGGGGGTCCTCCATCTCAATCTCAGGGCCGTGGTCGTCCCTCTTCCTCCACTAACTCGCGCTCAAAGAGACCCCCGAAGCCCGCAGCCCAGCACTGTCTTAACTCACTCTCCCACTACCCTTTGCAGGCACTTATAACCAAAGTCGGATTTGCACAAACGCTCAAAGTAAGTCTTCCTGTTATGTTGCAGGTCAAATTGATAAGTTTGATAACATATTTTTGTCAAAATGATGACCACTTTGTGTTGTGTTTTCCCTATGAAGAGCAAGAATGTGAGCTGAAAAATCAAAGCTGTTCTCCAGATCCAGGAAAGAAAACACCCTGCAAGCGAAAATGCAATGTAAACATTTATTCCATCCTTGAATTTCTTTCTTATTTTTTTTGGTTATTGTCGTCACTGCTGTTGTCATGTGTGGACGGATTAATGCTGTCATCTCTGTGGCTGTGAAGCGGTGTGCTGCATGTCAAGACTTGGGCGCTCTCCAAGAAAAAATAAACATGAGAAACTGCCACATTCTCAGATATGTAGAGGAGACAAGTTATGCATTTGAAAAAAGCCTTCTGACATTGTTTTATTGTTTGTTTGTTTGTTTGTTTGTTTTCAAAACACAAAGTATCCCATTGTAAACATTGTTTTTGGGAGGTGGTTCTAGTTCATGCAAATGAGTCACTCCACATCATAATGAGCGATTACGTTGGTTCAACAGTTTCGTGCACGTTACGAATGCAACAAACATCACAAAACCCTTTACACAAATGGTAAATGGTACTTTATTCAAGCATGTGTGGATTATCAGAGGCTAAGACTGGGAACACTGTTAGCCAATGCTAATCTATGTTAACCCTACAGCTCTGCTTACCTTTTGGCTTTGTCACGACTGGATTGCTTCCTGGATCTCAAAGGTTTGTAGACCTCAAAGGTTCTTGGGCCTTCAAGGGTCCCAGACCCAAAAGATTCCTGGACCTCAAAGGTTTCACACAGTGTAGTCCATTTGGTGGCCTACCCCCAGCCAAGCTGCTAAATCATGTGCAGAGAAACTCAGGGGCCTATTCACGAAAGCTTTGCGTCGCCTTTGCACGGCGCTAACCGGTAAAAATTGAGCAATCCTGGAGCGCCTAATTCACTAAACACGCGCAGATGGGGAAATCCGTCACTAAGTGTAATGCCAACCAGATTGCGCCACGGTGTGGTGGTGTTATTTGTACGTATGTAAATTAGGTAATTTGCATACATTTGACGCAAAACATGCCCACCCCAAAGCAAATGAGACTCATTGATATACAGCGTCAAATTCACTAACGCCAGCGCAAATAGCCACACGGAGTTTGCGTGACGCAAATAACGTTTATGGAAAGCATGTATTAACCTGCCGCAACCTCGATCCCGGGATCATGACAGCAGTGCGTGCCATTTGCAGAGAGAGAGAGAGAGAGAGAGAGAGAGAGAGAGAGAGAGAGAGAGAGAGAGAGAGAGAGAGAGAGAGAGAGAGAGAGAGAGAGAGATTTTTCTATGTTGGTTTAGGACAACATAGCGTAACCCGGGCTGATCAGCAATGGCGGGGAGGCATTTTACGATCATTCTTACGTGCCAGTTGCATACTGTACGGCCACGCCAACCTCTGAAAATATATTTTTTTAAAACGATTGCACCAATAAGTACTTTATGAATGAATGATGTCGTTGTCGTCCTCTCTGCTTAATGGCGCTCTAAACGCTTCCTCTCGGCCCAACCTCGCTTTCTGATAATGTCATCTTTCTCGCAACTGTTACTATAACAACCATGTTGTTGGCGCAAATCCATTGCCATGTGTGGTAAATCAGGTGCAAATTTGCTCCAAGCTGTCAGTTTTGTGGGCATGTTTGCGCCGGTATATGATTAGAGCAATTATGTCCTTAGTGAATAGTGAATAGGTGGGTAACTGGGCGCAGATTGCGGGTGCAGTTGCGGTGCAATATTTCGCGCTATTACCAGACACATTCTTAGTGAATATGACCCTCAGTGTGGGGGCAGGTTTATGTAAATTAGGCAAATTGTGACGACATAATACAGAAGGCTACTCGACCACAAAAATCACGCATTCTTCTCGTCCTCATCTTCGTCTCGCCAGGGCTTCATCACGGAACTTTCCAGAAGACGAGGCAGATGGCATCGTCAACATAGAGGTCCCAACCCCGTATCCCTTCAACCAGGGCCTGCTGTCCCGCGAGGAAAATGAAGGCGATGAGCGAGAGGATGCCGCTGACTTGTCTGTCACACCATCGGTACCCCAAACCTCTTGGTGTGAGTAATAACAAGACACACTGTCGAGAATATTTAGCACATTTAAGCAAACGGGCGAGTAGAGCGTAAAAAAAATGAAATATAGTATGTCTTCTAAATTTGACATACAACAGAGAAAAATTAAGCCCTTAATTGTCTCTTAGGGATGTAACGATAAGGGCAATATCGTGATATCGTGATATTACAACTGCCACAATATCATCGTCGTCATGTTCACAATATTTAAAAGGTTTCTATTTGTGCAGTTCTAGCACCCTCTAGTGGCTAGTTTATTAGTGCAATTTAATTTTCATTAGAGATGTTTTGGTCTTCTATGTTTAAAATCTATGCTAATTGTCAGATGAAGGGGAACCTAATTTGCTTGTGAAGCGATCAATGTGTGCTTGCATTATCAAGTAAGTGCCTCAATATTGTTATTAGAGATTGTAGGTGTTTTATATGCATTGTTGTTATATACAAAAGCACAATATTGTGCTTTTTTTTTTAGTATGAGCTCTTTTTTTCCCACTATTGTGATCTTTTTTAAATATGGCCAACCCCCCCACAATATCGTGGTGATTATCGTATCGTCACCTTCATATTATGATAATATCGTATCGTGATGTTTGGATATCGTTACATCTCTATTGTCTCTGCTCTCAAATGCTGTGGGCAAGTCTGCTGAATCTGTTGAAGCCACACCCCACTCACCTGTTAACTGTCAATCAAATTCCACGCATTTACTATGAAAATGATGGCAGGTTACACAATGTAAAACATTCTTAGCAGGCTCACCTTCCAAATTAAATAGTTACTGGGGACTATAATCATAAAATAAGCACTCAAGCCTACTTGGACTCATGATGTGACTGCCAAGCCTGGCACCTGATAACAGCGGGATGGGAGAATAAAGCTCAGGGCGAGACAGTTGGCTCTGCCCCGTGCATTAGTAACAATTTATCCATGAAGCCCTGCTGTCTCCGTTGTTTACAAAAATATCCAAAGTCAAATGCTTACCACAAAGGTGGCTTTTGTTACAGATTATCCGCCCTAACAAAGTCAATATATCTTCTTCAGCCCCTTCATTTGTGCAAAATGTAAATTACGATGGGGAGCAGACGACAGCGCTCCAGTGCAACCTTGCCCATATTTGGAAGTAGTTGCTTAGTGGCCTCCCAGGAAGTATCAGGAATGCTTTTTCCACTGGTTGGTATATTGCTGTTACCACTCTGACGTCACCCTGCCAACCCCCGTCCTATTGAAAGTAGGGATGTAACGATATAACGATAATGTCGTGATATGGCGAGATTAAAACTGACACAATATATCGTCACATTAAAAGCAGAACATCTGTTAAAAAAAAAAAAAAAGTCAGGTTGATTTCCATTTGTGACTAACAAACCCTAACCCTGCTTACCTTTTTGTTTTGAATATGGTTCTTTTGGTCAGGAGTTGGATCATCACAATATCTTTCAAAACGAAGCATCATGAACATGGTTTGATTATTGCTGACTTTTGTGGTTTGTTCAGCTATGCACTTTTGGATGCTGCACGCTAGGATGCAGCCTCTTCACCGTCGACAGACGCCTGCACCACCTGCGCTTTGCCCTTGCCGCCATGTTGGCGCGCCAACTGTGAAAGTGAGTCACACTGCAACCAATTTTTCCACAAACGGCAATAATCAATTTGGACCACAGTTGGTTCCATGACGGTAATCCAACTTCCATTTTGTTTCCAATAGTTTAATGAGCTTCATATTCATCTAATTTCCAGGAAAATACCTCAAGCATCATCAACTCTCAGGTCAAGTCACATTGCAGGCTCATCTGTCAAGAGTGGTCCCGGACCTGTGCCTTGCTACCGCTACCTCAACAACCGGAAAGTGCACCTCAGGGTACCAAAGTGCCAAGGCCAGCCAATGGTCACGCTTCTGGTGAGAAAAAAATCGTCCCGTCCTCTTAGCCGGGGCTCCAACTGCAAACGTCTTAGACAAGCGAAAAGGTGACAGTGACTCGAAACCTCTCAAGTGTCAACGTTTGAGCTTCTTTCCTTGCACCGAGTGCATCTCTTGGATGGGAGATGGTGCCATTGATTTGCTTTCATGTGCTCACGGCAATGGAAAGAGGGAGAAAAGAGTGAGTATATTTGTTGTTTATGTTTATACGTGTTTGCTAAGCTTCTTGGCATGCTGTTTCTCAGGTATAGAAATGATGTTCCTGGGTTAGTTTGGGGCTTGTTTAATTTGTTCACTCGCAGCCATTTTCACTGAAGCAACCCCCTTCGCTCCCGGCTGTTTTACTGGATTTTGACAGATTTTTGCAAGGCCCCCAGAATATTGTGTTCTATTGCTATAAAAACGTGGAGGAACATACCAAAGGAAAGACTAGAGTCTATTCTCTCATTAGGGGGAAGAAAAAAAATAAAAATAAAATATATATATATATATATATATATATGTTTCCATTTGCAGCAATTAGCAGACTATATTTAAGTTTCATCATTATTCACAAATCTGTTTAATACTGTGGGGAAAACAGCTTGTTGCAACATGACCTTGGTTGATCTCTTATACTCTGCTGCCACCTGCTGGCCGTTTTTGTAATAACTTATACTTAGACTTGACTTTATTGATCCCTTTGGGATGGCTCCCTGTGGGAAATTTACATTTCCAGTAGCAATAAGAACAGATAAGAAAATAAAACATAATTCAATCAATCAATCAATCAATCAATCAATAAATACATATATAATAATAATAATATAATAATAAAAAATATATGTTTTTTTTATTATTTATTTATTTATAATAATAAATAAATAAATAAATAAATAAATAAATAAATAAATAAACAAACTACCATTGCTTCAACCGTTCTCTTCAGTTGTGAGGTTGTATCAAAGCCTTCTGTATGCTCTAGTAAACATAAAAAGCGTATAAATACGTCTTTGGAAAACAGGTCATATTTAAAATAGAACGTATTTATACGTTTTTGGGACCAGATGAGTTAATCACCCAAATTGTTCGAAACCTTGACAAAAATCTGTTAACATTGCTTATTGAAACATTTTTTCTGCATGATTACCAAATCAAGCAGAAAGTAGTTCATATTAAAAACTACTTTTAACTTTTTGTATTTGTTTTACTTTGTCTCATACACCTGCTTCTGATTCAGGCTTATTTGGGACAATTATGTAGTAGTAGTAGTATTAGTAGTAGTAGTAGTAGTTCAAAGTTTGAGCTCTGGAATTGCCCAAAATGGCTGCTTCAAACCCAAAATGGCTGACTAATTTCCGGCATGGGTGCTTGAGACTTTTTTTTTTCTGCTTTCTGTTACGGTATACATGTCCATCGAATTTCCTATGAATTGTAAATGCTGTACGTGGGCCAGAGGCTAATTTTAAAAAGTTTATTTTATTTTTTTTTTCCCAGAGGGCACGACTGAGGGAATCCTCCCAAATGGCTGATTCACATAAAAATGGTTGATTTCCTGATTAATTTTTGGGCATGGATCCTTGAGACTTTTTGGTTTTCCTGACTAACATAAAAGGAGAGCTAAGCTAATCGAACAGCATGTTTGTTTATTATGGTGATCCTATTAAGATACGTGAGTAACGTGACTACTATTCAACAGTGTAATAAAAGTGAGTAGCTGTTGGTCTGACTACGTTTGTGTTTTCTTCACTGCAGGCACAAAAGATGACGGAAAGAATCTGAAGCCAGTCATGAATGGTATGAATGCTTGTTTACTGTCTGACTCTATGCACATGACTATGCCTGCTTATTGTTACAACGATATCTACAGTCAACCCGAAAGCTATTTGCAAGTTAGGGACCAAACCAGCCAACCAAAAATTAGCAAATGGGCTCAGGTTGACTGTACTTTTCTTAATATCTCAGCGGATGGATATAAATACATCTCAACAACGTGCTGATGAAATTAAACACATGTAGGCCTATTTATTTACTTTTTAGAAAGTTAAGTCAAAATAAAGGCCACAAGAACATCTAAAGAATTTCTTAAAAAAAAAAAAAAAAAAAAAAAAAGAGCATCCTTTCTTCTAGGAAAATAAAAATGCTATTGCTGAATAAATCCTTGTATTTTCCCTGCTCGTGAAATGTCTGTTCGTCCGTCCGTCCGTCCATAAATAAGATGGCAGACCTACTAACACTAGAAAAAGACCAAGATTCAACTGCTGCATCCGTGTTAAATGTGTCCTTGTCTAACGAAACAGCTGTCAGTTCTGACACTAGAGGTGCTACATTATATGATCCTGGCGAGCGGGACTTCCTTTTTGCACCGACGCGGTAGAGGTGCCTGAAATACTCTGCTGGTTTCACCCTCAGAGCACCTTTAGAAGGATTACACTGACGGAGCGCAACATATATGGGACTTTTTTTCACAATAGTATCACTTCATTATGTAGAATTGCTTCACAAAGGGTGGAAGTGGTACGTGAAAAATCGCTTAGTTCAATGTTCGAACTACAGTACATATTTTAACAGTGGCTTAAATTTTAATTAATCAATTTTTAAGTACAGTTTAGATTTGTGTTCTAGAACGGTTTACTTTTAAACATTTATTTAGGTAAAATTTGGTTTTAGTTTGAGTGCATTACATTTTAATAGAATTATTTTCCCATGTAAGTGCAATTTTTCCCCCTATATTTGAGCACAGTGTTAATGTTCAAACTGTATAATGTTACTGTGGCTTTTAGTAATTTGAAATATACTTTTTAGGAATAAAACCTCTGCCTTATTTTTAATGAGCACCATGCTAACTGTAATATTTTATATATTGTATAAACAAATGTAATTTACTAATTTACTATCTGGAGGATGCAACGTGCCTGAAGTGAAAACTCACCAAATTTTGCACGTGGATCTTGGGAAGAAAGTTTTTCAAAGTTTGTCTTGCAATCACCATGAAATATGCCCCAGCTGACTCGTAACCAGTCCATTGTTAGTTTCTCACTTTTTCCATCCAGTTTGTGGAAATGTGCGCTTGCGCTCACAAGTACAAGTGGATATTTGGAACATTAAATTGACTGTCCGGGTACATCACCGATGCACTTGGAATTAACACGGACAAAATGGAAACGAGCCGTGACGCACGTGAGTCATCAAAAACAACGTGGCTGTAGCACGATGTGTCTTTTTCTCATGAGTCACACAACACCACAATAAAGCCAACTGTCTCAGCCAGGCCATGACAGTTGCCTCCACCACTCCTCCAGGAAATGAATATGATGATGCCCTTTTGGGAGGCTGGAAAACCTTAAATGTTCATTCGTCAAACAATAAACGTAGCATACTAGATTGGTCACCAGGAAATGCCAGAGCATATATAGTGGATATCAAAAGTCTACACACCCCTTTGTGATATGTAAAAATGAGACCAAGATGCATCATTTAAGAAAATGAATTAAACCATTAATGTGACTTATAGGCTGTACAACTAAATTGGGGGGGAAATCATTTCAAGATGCCATCCATCCATTCATCTTCTTCCGCTTATCCGAGGTCGGGTCGCGGGGACAGCAGCTTTAGGAGGGAAACCCAGACCTCCCTCTCCCCAGCCACTTCAACCAGCTCCTCAGGCGGGATTCCAAGGCGTTCCTAAGCCAGCCGAGAGACATAGTCTCTCCAGCGTGGCCTGAGTCGTCCCCGGGGCCTCCCGCCGGTAGGACATGCCTCTCCAGGGAGGCGTCCAGGAGGCATCCGAACCAGATGCCCGAGCCACCTCAGCTGGCTCCTCTCAACACGGAGGAGTAGCGGCTCGACTCTGAGTCCCTCCCGGATGACCGAGCTTCTCACCCTATCTCTTAGGGAGAGCCCGGACACCCTGCGGAGGAAACTCATTTCGCTTGTATCCAGGATCAGCTCGTGACCATAGGTGAGGGTTGGAACGTAGATCGACCGGTAAATCGAGAGCTTTGCCTTTTGGCTCAGCTCTTTCTTCACCACAACGGACCGATACAGAGTCCGCATCACTGCAGACGCTGCACCGATCCGCCTGTCGAGCTCTCGCTCCATCCTACCCTCACTCGTGAGCAAGACCCCAAGATACGTAAACTCCTCCACTTGGGGCAGGATCTCATCCCCGACCTGAAGACGACACTCCACCCTTTTCCAACTGAGGACCATGGTCTCGGATTTGGAGGTGCTGATCTTCATCCCAACCGCTTCACACTCGGCTGCGAACCGCTCCAGTGAGAAGTGAAGATCACGGCTTGATGAAGCCAACAGCACCGCATCATCTGCAAAGAGCAGAAATGCAATGCTGAGGCCACCAAACCGGAACCCCTCAACGCCTCGGCTGCGCCTAGAAATTCTGTCCATAAAAGTTATGAACAGAATCGGTGACAAAGGGCAACCTTGGCGGAGTCCAACCCTCACCGGAAACGAATCCGACTTACTGCCAGCAATGCGGACCAAACTCTGGCAACGGTCGTACAGGGGCCGAACAGCCCGTATCAGGGGGCCCGGTACCACATACTCCCGAAGCACCCCCCACAGGACTCCCCGAGGGACACGGTCGAACGCCTTCTCCAAATCCACAAAACACATGTGGACTGGTTGAGCGAACTCCCCCGCACCCTTGAGGATCCTGCCGAGGGTGTAGAGCTGGTCCACTGTTCCACGGCCAGGACGAAAACCACACTGCTCCTCCTGAATCCGAGATTCGACCTCCCGACGGACCCTCCTCTCCAGCACCCCTGAATAGACCTTACCAGGGAGGCTGAGGAATGTGACCCCTCTGTAGTTTCAAGATGGGAAATAATAAATTCCTACTTAGTCCAATTTTAAACCCATACTCAGCAAGTTGACATCTTTCTTCTTGAGTCATTGTTACTTGAATAACATGAATGATGATTTCGTCATGGCCTGGGTCGCATGCGCCAGAGTTCATGACCTGTTATGTGTCTGTTTAGGTACTGATGTGACAAGTGTTTACAAAACGTGATGTTCGTGATGTCAACCTTTAATCTTTTAGGTGATGTCTGGACCTTATGTGATGTTGTTCTTTAGTCCTTTACGATTCACTGTCTGCAGGTGCAGTATGTGAATTGTGTGTGGTTTGCCCAATTATTGTCCACCTGTTCTGTGTACTGCGTCTCTGGGTTTCTGCCTCGATGTGAATAAATGGAGAAGATCTTATTTGTGTCTACATTTGGGATCCAAACCTTTCAGTACACAACAGATTTGCTTTCAGAATTATCCATGCCAAATATGTTCACACCACGAGTCAGACAAAGAAGTGCTTCCCTGCATTCAATATTTATTTGCTGGAGGTTATGTCTTGTTATTGTCATGTAAGGCTTACACAGCGTAGTTATACAGAATAAAATGTATAAACAGTGACTCTATGCATGACTGCAAAAGGATATAGGTTAGCTATGTTTTGTTTTTGTTTTTTTTGTCTACCCATGTCCTTATTTTGATGCTACACTTGCCTCTGTAAAATGTCTGATGGATCAACTTAGACTGGATTTACATTGCAGATCCAAGGCTTGATTCCCACTTAATGCCCACTTTCCATGTAGATTGAAGTGATCCCGTTTGACAGTCTTTACATCCACACAAAACAATACACAAATTGCACTTTATAACAACACCAGGCAGTGACACAGAAGTAAACAATTAATATGAAAGGATATAGCATTTACTAAGGCCTGGGTTTCGCAAATGTAGTATACAGTGGTGCCTTGAGATATAAGTCTAATTCATTCCATTAAATTACTCAAATCTCAAATAATCTTTTCCCATTGAAATAAATGAAAAGCCATTCATCTATTGCAGCCTCCATAACAATCCAACAAAATGTGTGTACTGTACTGTAATAAAAGAAAATAGCTCTCTATATTATTTTAGTATATAAACAGAGTAATAACAGTCCATTAAATACGATTAATTCATTGTGACTGCTTCTGGTGTGTGTGACTTGGCCACCAGAGGGCAGTAGAATACAGGCATGAAAACAAACGAAGAAGACTTTCACAACTACTACTGTGACTGCAGTAATGTTATTTTTTTTGTAGACGATAATGAAAATATGTCCGTGACTGTTATATTTTGTCTGTTTACATGTGTTGATACTGCACTATTTCTGTTCCATTATGGTTTGCTGATAGGGTTATAACACCGTGACTATCCATGCTAATTGTTAGCCCGTCTATGACGTTTTGCAATGTGTGTTAGCATTAAGCTAGCGGAAGGCAACGTTGTGTGGTTGTAGCAGGTACATATGCTACGGACGATGGCTCAGTTCTTGAAAAACTCACAAGTCGGGTCACTCGTATCTCAAGGCACCACTGTATTTGCATCATATTTAATGTTGTACAAACTGCTAATGTAGCCATTTAGACAATATTTCATGTTCTATACTGTACACCTCTAATGTAGCAGATTTACATCATATTTAATGTCTTATACTGTACACTTGTAATGTAGCATATTTACATCATTTTTAATGCCTTATGTTTGCTTTTCAATGTGTTTGTGTATGTTTGATGACATTAAGCTAGCATTGACGTGGTATATCCCACTCACACTGGCGGCCATCCTACACGTATCAGATTCCCAATCTGAGGTTATCCAATTTCTTTTTTTCTCTCAATGCTGCCAAGGCACAAACCGTAATGGTCACTTGAGAGCAAAACATGTTTCTTGGTATCACTTGAAGCGTGCAATGCAAATCCAGCCTTTGTCACCTATTCTGCCTCTTCTATGGATGACTCAAGGTCGGTGACTGGCAATCTGTCCCATGTACTGGATTAAATGTACAGTGCCCCCCCCCCCCCCCCCCATATTCACAATTCGGTACTTGCTAATTCACCTATTGGTGGATTGTTTTATTTATTTATTTTTTTTAAGGGGGGGGGGAACCAATCCTCTATTATTTGCTAAATATATGTCTAATGAAGTATTGTTTGGTACGATCTTGTGGCAACTTGGTATCAAGAAAATATGTTGACGTACGTTGGGGAGCTTCATGCTTTGCCACTACCTTGTGGCATCTACAAGCAATTACAGTGGTACCTTGCGATCCAAGTTTCATTGATTCTGTGACCCATCTTGTCCCCACTTCACTTATGTATCAAATCAATAATCCCCATTGGGATAAATTGAAATGCCATTAATCCATTTCAAGTTCCAAAATGTTTTTAAGAAACATACGAGGTGTGTATTGAAAAATCATTTGAACAGGAAAATCATTTGTTGATTTAAAAGATATAAGTGCATTGAATCTAACCGAATGCACTGATCTGAATATATGACTGGATAGCCGATAGGCCGAGACTGTTGAGGTTGCGATGCCGCCATATTGCTCCTCCCAAGAAACGTTTCTCGGCATCCTATACATTTACATACAGTATGGAAATTCGAGAACATTTGAAAAAGTACTTAGCAGAAACAGGATGATTTACGATGTTGTAAATTTGTTAAACATAAACAAGAGTACTTCAGACATTTTACATCTTGCCTTAAATACATGTATAAATGATATGCTTAATGATGTTTACATGAAGACACTTGTATATTTTTATTAAAGAATTATAACTGTAATTCAACAAAAGATGCCTCTGCCAGATCTAATATTGGGGTTTAAGTGAGTGATAAAAGAAAAAGGTGGTCTTCAAAGCAGCTCATACCGTCCACGTTTTTTTTTTCTTGTTTTTTTTTTTTTTAAACTTCTTAACAAATAGTGACCATCCCTTCCCTAAAGTACTCCCTGTGAAGAAGACACCAGTTTTAATACTGTGTTCCAGTGATGGTACAAAAAGAAACAATTTTCTCATTGAAAAAAAATCAGTTTATGTAGTTTGATCGTACATTATCGTGGATTTATTACCTGACCAATATATCGATAATCGCGGGATCGTCATTTCATGAGATAATGGTTATCGTGAGCCTTGTATCACATATTGTATCGTGTGGTACCCAGCGGTTCCCACCCCGAGTTTATGCAGTAGTCTGCTCCCGAGATGGGAGGAGCAAGATGGCTGCCAAATGACTTGCACAGGCGTGTATGGGCTATCCAGTCATATATTCAGATCAGTGACAGTGATAGGATCATATGTCGAGAAACGTTTCTTGGAAGTGGGAATATGGCGACTTTAAGAGTCTTGACCTATCGGCTATCCAGTAATATATACAGATCAGCGGTTCAAACAAACTCGCAAAAAGTTTGAACGTACTTGAAGGCTAAATGCTACAAAGCACATTTTCTCATAATGCCAAAGGGCACATGCACAAGTCAGCACCAAGTTGCATTATGGGAATAAATGCAGAACCTAAATCACGCACTGACTGCAGATATAAAAATAAAAATTACAAATAAACGTTTTTGGGATTTTTTACTTAATTTTTAAACCTATGTGGGCCAAATGCTTTACAAAAGTGTTTGTTTTTTTCACTTGTGCAGGTAATGCATCGTGGCATTATGGGAAAATATGCTATCTTTGTCGCATTTAGCCTAAACGTACGTTCAAACGTACTCGCCAGTCAAAAAGGTTTATTCCACAATGGCAGTTCCATGCTTCTGTATTGAAAAAAATGGTTGGCCATTTCCTCCGCGTTTAGTTTAGTGTTGGTGTCAGATTCAAGCGCCTTGTGAGTGTTTTCATTTTGATATTGTGTAGTTGACTTTTTGTTGAAAATGCACCACAGTAGCCGTCATTGTCCCTGTTTCACCCCCACCACTCGAGTGCCAACATATGAAGGTTCTTGTCATTTAAATTTTGTCTCATGACACAAAGCAAAACGGTTATGGCTAGGGTGAATTTAATCAATGATTTTTTCTATTTGCAGCAAGGCTTGGGGGGAACACTGTACCTATGCTACTACTGTATATGTTGTAGGCGAGAAGCAATTGCAAACATTGGCGTAGTATCATCTATCACATCCTGACCTGAGTGTCTGTGTAGATCCTCAGGCATCGAGGTCATCCTCAAAAGTGAAATGGAGGCAACCAAATTCTTGAAGAGTCCAGTTGCTTCCATTCAACTTTTGGTTGTTGTTTCAACAGTCACCTCCATCACATCCTGAGACGTCCGCTCTTTGTTCCTTCCTTCACAGTATGTCAATCAATAAGTGCTACACATTAGAATGCTGAAAAAAAACAAAACAGTCCTGCTTGTTGTTCCTCCTCGTGGCCCTCTCAGACCATCATGGGCGTGTCCGAGAAGACGGAGCTGATGGACTCGGCGACGGACTTCTTCCTGCTTCCTTTCACCAGCGAGCGAGCCTCCGCGTCGGGCTCCTCATCATCCGGATCCCCGCTGGGGTTCAGTTTGCCGTTCTGGCCCCGGGCCTCCTTGGCGTCCGTGAAGACCACGTGCCTGTTGAGCGCCGAGGGGTCCCCCCCGTGGGTGGGCGTCACGCTGAGCACGGATGAGCGGATGCTGTCGTCTCCCCGGCCTTTGCCCTTGCCGGGGCAGCAGAAGCAGCGGCACGGCGTCAGGTAGAGGTAGACCAGAACCAGGACCACGCTGGCCAGGCACCCCACCAAGGTGGTGTACGCCGTGTTGAGGGTCTCGCTGCTGCCGTGCATGGTGAAGTTGTGGACCTTCAGCACCACGTAGATGGTCTCGTTGAAGTACTCGCTTGTGGCGAAGCAGGTGTAGGTTCCAGAGTCCTCGGAGCGCACCGGACTAACTCTCAGGCTGCCGTCTGGCAGGACTCTGGCCGTCTGGTTTCCGCCTGGAATCACAGAGGAGGGTCCGGGAAGTGTCCAGGTCTTGAGCATGTTCCTATGCTTGGTGTCGCAGCCCAGGATGAGCGTTTGCTCCAGAAAGGCTTCCTCTTCCGCCTCCTTGAAGGTACTACAGTTCATGCTGTCGCCACTCAGGTCAAACACATCCACGTGGATCTTATGCGGGCCCGGCAGGACGCAAGTGAAGTTGTCTCGGAAGTCCACGACGGAGTTGAGCTTGCGCAGTTCCCAGTGGGCCACCAGCGTGTAGAGGTCACAGTGACACGGCAGCGGGTTGTTGTGGAAGTAGAGTCCGTTTCGTAACCAGGCGGGCAGCGCTCGCATCTCGTCCAGAGGGAGCCTTTTGATGTTGTTGGACGACACGTCCAGCAGGCTGAGCTTCTCCAGACGGGACTTCTCCCTGATGAGCTCCACGGGGAATCGGGTGATTTGGTTGTGGCTCAGGTAGAGCTTCTGGAGGTTGAGCGTGGTGACGAAGGCCGAGTGGTCGATGCGGGTGATTTTGTTGTTGTACAACAGGAGAACCTCCAGGTAGACCAGCGGCTCAAAGACAAACTCCTCCAGGTGCGGCAGGTTGTTGGAGGACAGGTCCAGGTAGCACAGATGCTTCACGTTTACGAAGGCCTCCAAAGACAGGAAGAGCAGATTGTTGTGGCTCAGGATCAGATTGCGCAGTTTCGGGAGCTTCACCGGGGTCCACTCAGACCTCAGCCTCACGATGTCATTGTGGCTGAGATCCAGGACGGCTGTGTAGAGCGGCAGCCCCATCGGTACGCTGCTCAGGTTCATCTTGGAGCAGCTCAGGATGTTGGAGGCGCAGATGCAGGGCGCTACCGACGCCCCGCCGGGAAGCCACAGGAGGCCCACGCACACGGCCAGGGAAAGGACCAGTTCCAAGCAGTCGCTTCGGGGCGGCCGCATGTTGGCTGGCTGGCTGCCGATTGGTTTCTACGCTGGAGAGTTGGGCTGTGATCTCAATCCCGGAAAACAGTTGCTGAAGAATTCCGGGACACTGCTTAGTGGGGCTGGAAGCAAAAAGAATAATTTCAGCATTACATCTGATCAAGCTCAGAAGGTCACTATAGAATTGGAGGACATTTTGTGTCCAGTTTGACATTTTTATTACAAAAGTGTGTGTGTGGGTTCTTTTTTTTTGTTTTTTTTTTTTTTTAAAGATTTCTTCTGAACAGGTTTTAAATTTGTACTGTTCAAATTTTATTTATACCTAAAATACCAGCTGTGGTTTACTGTATATCAAAACAAAAATTGAGAAAAAAATAACAAAAATGGTAGAAACAGCATGAAACAAAAATAAATAACCCCAACAACCACCCGCAGCTGCCTGTTTCGATATATCACTTACAATCAAGGTTATTTTAGTAAACAAAAACTAATTAAATAACTAAAACTCGAAAAAAAAAATGCTTTTTAAAAAACGAAAACTAACTGAAACTACATTTTACGTTTATAAAACTATTATTATAGCGAAAATGTCCTTCGTTTTAGTCTTTGGTAACTAGCATGAGCCTTTGGGGTTGATTTTAAATGTGATTTAAAGTATATTTATTTCGATATTAACTGGAATTAGGATGTTTGAAAGTGTGTCACCAGAAGTGATGTCATCTATTAGCACCCAATACAAAAGTATCTTTAGATCAGCCGAAATAAAATGCTAGGTAAGAATTTTTTTTTTTTTTTTCCTTCCATTTTATCTTGGTGTTTATTAAATACTGCACACAAGTAATACACCATCCATCCATCCATTTTCTTGATCGCTCATTCATCACAAGGGTCGCGGGGGGTGCTGGTGCCTATCTCAGCTGGCTCTGGGCAGTAGGCGGGGGACACCCTGGACTGGTTGCCAGCCAATCGCAGGGCACACAGAGACGAACAACCATCCACACGCACACGCACACCTAGGGACAATTCGGAGCGCCCAATTAACCTGCCATGCATGTCTTTGGAATGTGGGAGGAGACCGGAGTACCCGGAGAAGACCCACACAGGCACGGGGAGAACATGCAAACTCCACCCAGGAAGGCCGGAGCCCGGACTCGAACCCAAGTCCTCAGAACTGGGAGGCAGACGTGCTAACCACTAGTCACCGTGCCGCCACAAGTAATACACATTTAAAAAAAAATAAAACAAAACTAAAACTAAGCATTTTTAAAGAACAAAAACTAATAAAAAAAAACTAAGAACCACCCTGAAAATTAATTAAAACTCACAAAATTAAAAAACAAACCTCAAAACAAAATAAAAACAAAATGAATATTCCAAAACTATAATAACACTTTTTACAATTCAGCCACTCATTCTTGTCTATAGTTATAGAAGAAAATCAGAGCTAAGATTGTTTTGACCAGCTAGCATAACAGGTAACACATGCTAGCCATGAATGTACTTGTCACTTTTATAAGTGTAGATTTAAAATCGCATTCTTACTGATAAAATGTACATGTAGCACTTCTCCCAGACGTACTGGTACAACCATGTGCCACACACTGTGGCATTTTCGCCGTGGAGAAATTAGAACATAATGTGAAAATGCTGAGGAGAAATCAATGAATTCAAGTTCGGCGCACTTAGCTAGTGGCAGTGTAAGATGGCGGCTTCACTTCTCGCTACGGCGAGTAGATGACATTCTAAGTCCACGTACTTGAGTGAAAACTAACATTAGCATTTATTTACAAAGTAAATGTAATTTGAGTTGTGTTAAAATTGGTATTAAAAGTATATCTTTATTGAAATTAATTTAGAGTCATATTTTTTAAATACGTCTTTTCAGGTGTGAGAGTAGTGCCAAACACAGCAAGTATTTGAGAAATAAAATGTCAAAAAGTGTACTGTTGATGGATGAGCTGGATAAGTCACCTGTTATGTTATCTTAAAAACATACCCATCCCTGGTCCTGCCTCCCAGAAAGTGTGTTTTTCAGAAATTGTACTGCAATTCTGGAATTATCCCTATAAGTGACCAAACACATCAGTGAAGATCCAAAAATATAGTGATAAAAAAACGAACAACATAATCACATTTTGTATTAATAAATAAAAAAATGTACAGCGCCTGAATGTATTCAAGTCTTATCAGTGCTCCTTGTGAGAAAAACACGTCCTCCATTCATCATCTTGTCCTTCCATTGACAGCGCACGTCACGTGCTCCACATCGCACATCCGCCCGTTCATTATTTAGGCTTCGAAGAATAGCACCCCCCCAAGCCCCATCCCCTTTCCCCTCATCATACTCAAATTCGATTTGTGGTGCAGCCTCGAGAGGGGCTTCCGCTGAGGAAGAAAACAAGCAAGATGGAGTCGCTTACCTTCACCTTTGAAGCCCCCCTTGTCTGTCGTAGCATGCGGATGTGCCCCCCACCCTTCACGAGATCTCCTTGCCAATGTTATTGTGGCGCTGCGGTGCTGGCTGGTGACGCGTTTGCGCCATAGGAAGTCCGAGCCGCAAGACTGAGGATGAGGATGATGAAGATGCACGGAGCATGCGCACACGCGATCGTCCGGCCAGCCTTTAACAAATTACGCGCAGTGGTGGGAAAATGCTCACACGCTGTTGTAGCCTATAAATAAATCAATCAATAACAAAGTTATTCTTTTAAAAGTCTTTTTAAAAATAGAAGTAGGGCTACTTATTCAACTCCTAAAGGGATACTTAACTGACATCACATAGTGCTTAGAGCTCAGGTAACGACCAATCACGTCTCACCTGTTTTCTGGGTTTGGTCATGTGACATTCGCAAACTGAGCCATGATTGGTCGCTACCTGAGCACACGTGTCATTTTTAGTCGACAACGTATGTGTTTTGAAAGGAATTAATTGTACATGAAAAATAATGAAGTTACCAAATTCATTTTAGACAAAATATTAACTTTTAATTGCTGAAAATGGTTAAATCAGTGTCCTTTTTAAAAAGGCACTGCAGGAAAACCCCTAAAATAATTACTTCAAATCAAAATGGCTGACTTCCTGTTTATTTTCAGGCATGGCTTCGAGACTTTTTTTTGTCGGTCATGTCGCTAAGTTCAAGTGCTTCAGTGGCTGTTTTTTCCCCCAAAACGTTTGGTTGAGCCGTGGTAAAATGTCTCCAAATGGTGTCAAACACTAACGGGGAAGTCAAGTGCAAAACGCTAATGACGGTCACTCAGTGGAAGCGCGTTGAGGCGTGTCTGAACTCGGTGCCCGCGCGCCTTCGGCGAGACGGATCTGAAAGTGATTCGTGCTGTTTGACTCCACTCGCTGTTTCCAATGGGCATGCTGTTGCCAGGCAACCGCCGCCCGTGGCCTTTCATGCGCCGTTTAGCTCTGAGGTGGGCTTTTGTGGCTGCGATCGGAATCGTTCTCACATTACATATTCAAAGCAATATCAAGTGGTAATGCCGTTATTCCATTCCAGTGCCCCAAAAGTAACTTTTTTTTTTTTAAATTAACAAAACTATGACTTTGCAGTATTGTTCGTCATATACTGTAATAATATAATTACATTTGTAAAGAGTGTTAAATGATTTGTGCATCTTGATTATTTACCGGGCATTGTGCTTTTCATTCTGGTGTGCACGCCTTGGCCACCAGGAGGCAGTATAAACTCACAGAAATGATTCATGGCAGAAGTAATTTTTATGCATTTAAATCTATTGGATTATTTAAAGGTTAACAGTGGCTATCCCAAGTCTTGACTGGACAAATGTGAATTATAATTAATCTGTTAAATCAACAAGGTGGTCCGATTTTTCATTTGTACTGAATGGAAAATACTTACACAAATGAATTATTTTGAATAATTTGGTGTATTACATATGATAAATAAAATGTAATTCAAACAATTATATGCTTTTCATTTTGAATACATAACCTGATAATTATGCAATTCAAACAATATACTTGATGTATTTTAAATAAATACTATCATTATTACTTGGGGTAATTATACTTTATTAATACCAAATACATAAATCTGAGGATTATGCATTTCAAATAGGCTTTATTACACTAATGAATATGTATCACATAAGTTTTATTTGGTAGGTTTGTGTTAAAATTATGTAAAAAAAAAAAAAAAAAAAAAAAAGTAAATGGGAATTTGTCATGTAATAAAATTACATAAATCTTAAATGTTAGGCTTAAATATTTCTGTGAGTGTAATAAATACATACTACTAGGGCTGGGAATCTTTGACTGTCTCATGATTCGATTCAGAATCGATTTTCGATTCTCGATTCAAAGGATTTACGATTCAAAATTATTTGATCGACAATTGATTTCTGGTTCAATTTACAGATATGCACAACATTGTCATGATCTACTCCAGTCTGCTTTGCAAGACAAAATGACAAATAGAGACATTAAAGTGTTTTTGTTTTGTTTAAACATTTATTAATTTTGTATTATAAGTGCCTTTTTCCACAAAAACAGCATGTGGGCTACAACTGCCTTTTCCCTTTCTTCTTCATTTCTAATTTAAATAAAATAGATTTTTGGATATTAAATAACGATTCGATTAATAAATGAGAATCTCGATTCTTTTATGAATCGATTTTTTGGCACACCCCTGCTTACTACATGTAGATAGACACGAGAAATCACAGTAGACCGTCTGAACTCGGCATCAGAATTTTCCCCATTGATTAACGGAAATGCGAATAATGTATTTCAGCCCACACAGGCGCCACCATTTTTTTTGTTACGCATTAAAAAAAAAGAAAAAAGAAGAAGATATATAACACTGTATTATGTATAATCAAAATAAAATAAATTTGAGCCCCTGTGTGGGGGATAATCTACACTCACTAAATAGTTGAACTTGTCAAGGGTGTCAGGAGAGTATCTGGCTTCCTGATGTCATCAATCGCTGATTAATCATTAAGCGTTGCTAGCATGCGTGGCACTTAAAAGGCTGCTTACCTGATAGGACCCGATCGCGTTTCACAAATGACGTCATAATCAGTGGAGACACCATGACAAAGAAATTTAAGCACGATCAAACCTTTCCTTGTTCATTCCATCAAAAGGAAGAAACCTATGGACACGTTGAACGATAGCTTCATTTATCAATACAACAATTTCAAATGGAGCCATTTGCAGATGAGCGAACACATGACAGCGATGTCATCAGGTGGTGATTGGTCAAACGGCATCCTGTGAAAAAAACAGCACAAACTGAAATGCCTCACGCCATCTTTCCACCTTTTTACCCAAGCAAGAGTGTTTCTTAGCACCTTCATCCTTCAATTTACTGCGTTCTGTCGGGCTCAAACTTGATCTTTCCGTTCTGATTCTCCTTGATGGACTTATGAGACAGCTGAGCAGCCTGGACAACACCCTACCAGAAAACGGGCATCAAGATCGGAGACGACTCGACCGCACGGGAACGTCACCTCGTCGCCTTCCTGCTCCTCCTCGTCACCTTGAAGCTCCTCTTCCTCTTCTGGATGTTGTGCTCGGGCTGGAAGAGGATGACGTACACTTTGGGAATGTAGAGCATCCCGAGGGAGACGGAAGCGCTGAGAGTCATGGACACGGTCAAAGTCGCCGTCTGGATGAACATCTGAAGGGAGGACACACTTTGAGAAGGCTAAAAATTGAATCTAGATTACAAACAACCAGTACAACCTAAAATTATTATTATTTTTTTTGCTAATGTATCAAAATGAAATAACGCAACTGTACTTAGGCGAGATTCTCTCATGAACCACTTGAGGGAGCCTGTGTAAATGCATATCCATATTACATCGAATACATCTTATTTGATCTAATCTCATAAAAGTTATTTAAGGTTATTTCTATATTTTTTTGTGATTTATGTTTTTTTATGTGTGCTGTCAGATTTTAAATATGCACCTATAAAACTAACATCCGCAACAAGCAGGATTCACCTGATTACGAGCTCTGGACTAGACAGAAACAAGCTGCTTGCTTCCATAATTACAGCCTGCATCAAATGAGATTATAATTCTAATCTGTACAATCCCAGCTGGTGTGCTTAGATGACTCCAACACTTCTAAAGTCCATTAAAAGTCGGCTTTCCTGACCTAAGACTGAACCACCCACCCCTGGGGCTTTAAAGAAAAAAAAAGAAGAAAAAAACACTCAGCAGGAGGAAGAAAGCTTTCAATAAATCACGACTGATTCCGTTGTACTCGATTACATCTACTCTGCCACTAGATGGCAGCAGCAAACTTAACTTCACAAGATCTGGCCGCTGTCAGTTCATGCTGCAGTCTAGCAGTGAGGCATATTCGTATCTAAAATGTTTTCTTGTATCTCAAGACAACAACAACAGCAACAATAATTGGTATCTAAAAAAAAAAAAATAAAAAAAAAAAAACACACACACAAAATCAAGGTTCTCAACCTATCTCCAAGGCACCAATGTAATAAAAATACTTACTTAAACATGTAATAAGCACACTCATTCACAAACTGCAATGACCACAACCGACGCCCAGGGACTTCATGTGCAGACTGGCTAATTATTAGACAATTTTTATTTTTGACACCCACCCATTTTTATTCGAATTTTCAAGAAATGCGAAAATACAACTGAATGAAAACGCTAGAAATTCGAAAAAGGGCCCAAAATTCTCAAAAAAAAGTTTACGTTTGCAGGTGTGGATTTTGAAGTGTATCAACAAAAAAAAAAAAAAAAAAAAAAAAAAAAAAAGGAAAATATAAATTTTGACTAAAGAAACAAGTTTTGAGAATAAACGCTGACAAGACTGGATAAACGTCACACGTTTTGACCAGATATTACGTCACAGTCACACGTATGTTTGTAGTCACAAAGCAACGGCGGACAGTAAATTAAGGTGTGTGTGGCGAGGACGATGAAACAGAAATCTTTTTGGAATTAATTAAAGAGGCGAATATTAATACTATTTTAGATGGAAAGCAGCAAACAAACACTATAGTTTATCAAGAATTACAAAAGCAATGACATCATCGCATGGCGCAGTCGCTTCCTGGTTTTCTTCTCTTCTTTTAAATTATCGGTGGATCACATCTCTAAGGTGTATACTGCCACCTACAGCGGCGGAGCCCCCTCTCAATATTCGGAAAAGAAGAACAGATGGAAACAGGCATAAGTCTCATGTCTGTTTTGTGCATTTTCAGTAAATTCGCTTAAAAAACTTGAAACAACTGAATGTAAACTTGACTATTGATTCCCACATCACTGAACAGCTCAGCCCCTGCCTTTTAAAGCCACACACATTAAAAGTCACAGATACTACAGTGGAGAATGTGAGGATGGTGACCCCAAGTGGACATATAAATGTCTGCCCCTCACATGCATATTTTGTATTGGTATTGCTGATTAATAATGCAAGTTCATTTTCTGTCTTACTTGTTTATTTGATTGGATAAACCAAACCTCGGTCCATATGAAAGATGGGAAAGTTGTTGAAAGTGTGGCGAAAAAGGCAAAAACAGTGAAGAAGATTAAGTTCAGTAAAAGGAAAATTTTGTCATTGTTGTAAGGCACCCAAAAAAGTTATTTCATTCATTATATATATTTTTAATTAATCATTAATTGGCCGATTAATCGGAATTCTATTCTGCTAAATATTTATATCGCCATTGGTTTAAAAAAATAAATAAATAAATCCATTATCAGTCTGGCCCTAGTTAGCACTTCGCCTGAGCTCAATCTATTAGTGTCCTGGTGTGCGTTCGTACCTTTTCTGTGGATTGTGCCGTACCGAAGAAGATGGGCACGAAGGCCAGCCAGACGATGCAGGTGGTGTACATGGTGAAGCCGATGGGCTTTGCCTCGTTAAAAGTCTCCGGGACTCCGCGGCTTTTCACGGCGTACACGGTGCACGTCACCTAGCAGGGCAAATGTAGCGGGTCATGCGGTTGCTCCGCTCAGTGGGCGGGGCTTGCTTGACCTCTTACCATGAGCAGGATACTGTAGCCCAAGCAGCAGATGATTGACAGGTCCGACATGTCACACTTGAGAATTCCTCGGGCCAAGTCAGGGTTTGGGGGACGGAGCTCCTCGTAGTCGACGATGGTGTGAGGCGGCACCACGGCGAACCACACAAACACGCCTAACACCTGACACGCACACACAAACACACACACACACACACCCACCCACCCACACACACACACACACACACACACCTGAGTCACACATCTGTGTATTGATTGTCAGTCACCCTGGCCATGGTTATCCACGAAGCTGAATAGAGGCAAATGGAATATGTTAATAAAAAGATAAACTCTATCAACCAATGAAGCAATTGACCAACCAAACAATCCAACCTACCAATTAATGTACTGATTAACTAGCAACCAACCAATCATCCAGTCAGCCAATCAACTGACACCAACCAAGAAACCAATCAATCGACCAACCAAACAACACAGTGACAATGATCCAACCAACCAACCAACCAACCAACCAATTAACCTTCATTTGAAGAAATATTCAATAAACAAAACCAATCAACTGACCAGCCCAACAACCACTTGACCAACAAACCAACTAATCGACCAGTTGGTCAACCAGCCAATTGACCAATCTACAATAACAACCAACCGACCAGCCAACCAATCATCTGACCAACCAACTAACCAATCAGACTAAATAACCAAATGATCAGTCAATGAATTGATCAGCCAGCCAACCAACTGATCAACCATGTAATTTAACTCATCAACCTTCCAAACGAACCAACCAACCAACCAAGAACCAACCAACCAATTAATTAATGGACTAATGAACTAAAAGCCAAACGAGTAATCAATTGAAGAACCAACTAACCTACGAATCAACAATCTATTAATTGACCAACCAAACAATAGATTGACAATCCGTCAACTAATTGATGAACCTACCAAACAATTGACCGACCAACCAACTGACCAATCGATCAACCAACAAATGTACTGACCATCCTACTAAATCAACCAACCAATCAACTGACTAATCAAGCCATTTGTCACCAGGCAGGTGGATGACCGGCCGCTATGCAAAACATTTATTCATCAGGAACACCTGGAAACAACACCAACAACAATTCCCCAGTATACGAGACTCTGGCAAAAAGAGGAAGTGGTTGTTCTCACCTGTACGGAGACGAGGATGAAGGTGATGAGCAGCTGCGAGGTGGGGCTGATGAACTTGGGCGGCGTCACCGATCGCTTGCCCTGTTCGAAGATGCGATAGATGCGGTTGGTTTTGGTCAACATGGCGGAGTACGTGATGGCCATGCCCAGGCCCAGCAGGAGGCGGCGGAACGCACAAACGACCACGCCGGGCTCGGCGATCATCAGGAACGTGATCAAATAGATCAAAAAGATCCCTGACAGAGGACATCATGTCATCATACATCAGCAAAGGCTTTTGTACGTACTTATATTATTTATATTTTGATGGGACTTTTTTTTTGGTTGGGGTCAGCTCATCCCTGTCAGTGGGCACCAGTCTTGTACAGGACTGTCTCAGAAAATTAGAATATTGTGATAAAGGCCATTATTTTCTGTAATGCAATTAAATAAGCAAAAATGCCATACATTCTGGATTCATTACAAGTCAACTGAAATATTGCAAGCCTTTTATTGTTTTAATATCACTGATTAAGGCATTTTGTTTACTTGGTCTGAGGAAATATTCTAATATTTTGAGATAGGATATTTGAGTTTTCTTAAGCTGTAAGCCATAATCAGCAATATTAAAATAATGAAAAGGCTTGCAATATTTCAGTTGATTTGTAATGAATCCAGAATGTATGGCATTTTTGCTTATTTAATTGCATTACAGAAAATAATGGACTTGATCACAATATTATAATTTTATGAGACAGTCCTGTATGTGCCAGTCTTGCATGTGTACCTTTAGTGTGCAACCTGCCTTGTATGTGTACCAGTCTTGACTATGCATCCGGCCTTAGTGTGTACCAAATGTGTACCAGTGTGTCTTAAGTGTGTACCTGTCTTTAGTGTGCACCAGTCTTGAACATGCACCAGTCTTGAGCATGCAACAGTCTCGTGTGTGTGTGTGTGTGTGCGTGCCAGTTTTGAGCGTATGCACCTGTCTTTAGTGTGTACCAGTCTTGTGTGTGTACCTGTCCTTAGTGTGTACCAGTATTGACTGTGTGCCTGTCTTTAGTGTGCACCTTTCTTTAGTGTGTACCAGTCTTGACTGTGTGTCTTTCTTTAGTTTGTACCAGTCTTGAGTGTGTACCACTTGAGTATGTACCAGTCTTAAGTGTGTACCAGTCTTGAGTGTGGACCTTTCTTTTGTGTTTACCAGTCTTGGGTGTGTACCTTTCTTTAGTGTGTACCAGTCTTGACTGTGTGCCTTTCTTTAGTTTGTACCAGTCTTGAGTGTGTACCACTTGAGTATGTACCAGTCTTGAGTGTGTACCAGTCTTGAGTGTGTACCTTTCTTTTGTGTCTACCAGTCTTGAGTGTGTACCTTTCTTTTGTGTCTACCAGTCTTGGGTGTGTACCTTTCTTTTGTGTGTACCAGTCTTGACTGTGCCCCTGTCTTTAGTGTACACCTGTCCTTAGTGTGTACCAGTCTTGACTGTGTGCCTGTCTTTAGTGTGTACCCGGCTTGAGTGTGTTCCTTTCTTTAGATTGTACCAGTCTTGAGTGTGTACCAGTCTTTAGTGTGTACCTTTCTTTTGTGTATACCATTCATGACTGTGTGCCTGTCTTTAGTGTGCACCTTTCTTGAGTGTGTACCGGGCTTGAGTGTATACCTTTCTTTAGTGTGTACCAGTCTTGAGTGTGTACCTGTCCTTGTGTGCTCTTGTCTTTACTGTGTACCTTTCTTTAGTGTGTAACAGCCTTGACTGTGTCCCCTGTCTTCAGTGTGTACCTGGCTGTCTTTAGTGTGTACCAGTCTTGAGTGTGTACCTGTTCTTAGTGTGAAACACTTTTTGCGCATGTCACCAACCTGTCAGTAAAACGTAGCTGAGCTCCCGCCCAGACGCTCTGACAATGGGCGTGTCGTTAAATCGGATGAAGGTGATGACCACCGTGCAGGTCGCCAGGATCCCGAGCATGGAAAGGGAGGCGGGTACAAGGGCCCAGGGCGAGTTCCACTCCAGCTTGATGATGGGCGTAGGACGACACGCGGTCCTGTTGGGAACCGGCCGCATGTCCGACGGACACGTCTCACAGGTGAACTGGTCCGCTTGGTACTGATAGCCGTCACAGAGCTGAAGCAAGGGAGGGTGAGGACTTTCAGGTTTCTGTACTTTACTTTTATTTTTCACTCTCATACATGCAAACAGACATAGAGGAGATTACCTCACAGTGCCAACAACAGGGGACCCCCTTGACCATCTTCTTCCTCTCTCCTGGCTGACAAGGGAAACTGCAAATGGAGTCTGGAAGTGACTTCTCTCCTCCAGACCACTGCATCTCGTCCAGCTGACACACACAAACATTCACACGGTCACATGATTGGCCACGTCCGTTTGGGACCGACGGGAGCCTTACGTTGAGACGCAGGTTGTTGGTCCACTGGCCGATGACGTGGTAGCCAGGATGACTGTGATTGGTCATCTGGAACTGGAAGATGTCGTAACGGCCGGGAGCGTCTCCGTTCTCGTTGAACAAGACGCTGGTGCCTGCACTTCCTGGTGGGGGGAATAAGATACGCCCCCTCAACTCAACTTTGCTCCGTGTATCCGCACAGACACGTTTTTCAATGTACGTCAACGGACGGACCGTTGAAGTTGACGTCCCGGATGTAGTCGAGCAAGGCGCGACCCTCCACGGGGTCCATGGCGCTGCACACGCCGCCGTCCGATTGGTCGCCACAGAGCTGTTGCTGCATGCTGTGCAGGGCGTAGGCGACGGCATACACGGCGTCGATCACAAACTGAACCTTGCCCTCCTGCTCGTACGGAGAGTCCCGGCCGATTCTCTCCTGCCCTGCGGGGGTTTGTGGAGGTTGTGATAGGTCGACATCCAAAAAAAGAATTTGAGCCCACCTGTGCATTTCTTCTTGCTGGGGTCCACCTCGACTCCAGGTCGGGTGAGTTTACAACGGAAGTCGTCTTCCCAGAACTCATTGAACCAAATATTTCTGCGATTGTTCTCCAGAGAGCGAGACGTGAAGTAGTGATCAAAGCCTTGAACACACATTCACATATTCAGTACACCAGTCCCGCCAGAGTCGTGAAGTCCAGAGGAACGATCAAAGGAAAGAAAGATGAAGCAAAGTGAAGTCCAACACAGTCTGTGTTCTTACGGTCGATGGACGCTCGTTTGGGCAGGATGGTGACGGCCCCCTCGGCGACGTCCTCCAGCTCCATGACGGGCGAGCTTTTCGCCCCCCAGCTGTCGGAGCCCACAAACAGGAAGTGTCCCGTCAAGTTGGCACGCTTGGCCGCCTCCAGGACCTGTCTGTCACAAGCACAAGGGGCTTGGTAAGTGGGTGGGGTGCCCCAAGGATGGGACCAATTCGGCAGCAAGTATTTACTTGATATCGTCCTCGTTGGCAAAGATGATGACCCCCCTGGCGTTGCTGGTCTCCATCAAACGATTGACAATCTTGTCGAACTCGCCGTCTGTTGGCTCACGGGGAATTTTCACCGACTGGGCAATACACACGCCGCCTGGGACAAACATGTCAATGCACTGGCTTATTACATTGTAATACTAAGAGTCATGCTTATTACATTGTAATAAGACTCTGCTTTTACTGGACTGCGTTTTATTTATTTATATATATATATAGCGCTTTAACTATACCATTTGGTGCCCAAAGAGCTATACAATTTAAGCCTCACAGTCACCCATTCAGACACCACGCTTATTACATGTCTATTACATTGTAATAGAACACAACCATGAATTTTAAATCAATTGTATACTGTAAACTATATAATATGTGAATGGAGAGACGCACACAATAAATGCGTATGTGAATGGACAGGCACCTTACCGGCCTCCCTTGAGATCTGCACGAAGGCATCCACTCCGCTCTCGCCATAGTTTCCCTCGGACGCCAACGTCGACACGTAGTTCCAGCCCAGAGCTTTGACGATGTCCAACATAGCCTGCGCCTGGTACGAGTCCGGCGGGACCACTCGGGAGAAGAAGTCGTAGCGGTTGTTGTCACTCAGTTCCGGAGCCGTCGAGGCATAGCTCACCTGAGGGATCTGAATGAGAGGCAGAACGCGTCAACAACCAATCCAGATTGGAAAGAAAGTTTACATTGTGTGTATGTGTGAATGGAAAAAACAGATGTTAACAGTCTGTGTGTGAATGGACAGACATATTTACACAGACAAGGACAAACGACAGTCAAAAGGATTAAAGTTGCGCAACAGCCCAAATGTGTGTCACGCTTCAATCAAGGGAGTAACAATCACATTAGGACACACGGTGTGTGAGATTAGTGCGTGTTGTAACACAAGCACTTTCGCACAAAAGACTCACAATAACTAAAAACGCGACATTTGATGGCAGCAAAATGTGATGAGCAGAAGGTTACCATGGTGACCATATTCATGTTAGTCTGTTATCGCTTCTTATTACGGCCATCTTTCAAGTTTCAACTGATTGCTTGTTATGCTCTTTGCCCTGCTTGGGCACACACATACACAGTCATTAAAAAACATTAAAAGCAGCAACAAAGCAGACACTAATTGCTCCCAAATTAATCCAGCATGTGCAGACTGTCGGTCTGTGTTTTTACATAACCAAAACATATGATAGTGTTTATTTATATGTGCCCTGCTACTGACTGGCGAGTGGCGACTATATGCCACTGGCTGCTGACCAGTCGAGGGATTACCTCAAAGAGGCGCAGGATGTTGGCCACCATGATGGACACGGAGCTCGCCGAGGCGCCGATGACCGCCACCACGCGCTCGGGCTTCCGGATGACGGGCGGCCGGCCGTCGGCGCAGCGAATGTCGGACGTGTCCTTCTGGATGAGCGCCTGCACGAACGTCAGCGACTGCTCCAGGGCGTAGGTGTCCCGCGAGCACGTGTCCAGGATGCGAGCGCCCAGCGTGATGTTGGGCAGCAGCGAGGGCTCGGCGTTGATCTGGTCCAGTGCGTACAACATGGCCTCCATGCGGTGGATGCCCTTCTCCTTCTTCAGTTCGCCGCAGGGCAGGCCGTGGGGCCCGCGGGCGTGGATGGGGAACAGGCCACCCAGGGTGATGTCGCCCGGGATCTTGATGGAGTGCGGGTGGAAATGTTGGTGGGAGGCCCGCACGCGGACCGAGAGATCCAGGAGGAAGAGGAGGATGGACAATGGCATTCTTATGCGATGATGTTCACTTGACTATCTTCATCCTGCTCGTGTGTGGTGCCTGGGAACAATCAATACAAGTAATCCCCTCTTCATCGCGGGTTCCAGGTTCATGGATTGCTTTAATACTGCTTCTATCGTGTTCCGCCTCGGTTATTTTTGTGTAATTCCAGAAGATGGCACCACACTATTGCTTGACACTACATTTGAAAGAAGAATGAAAACAGGAAGTAGTTCAAGTCATTCTAGTTTTTACACTGATCTGAATATATGGCTGGTGTTAAGTTTAAAGTGTATATATTATATGTATTTGCTAAAATGCTTTACACTCATGTAAACTTTAAATGAATTGCTTTCTTCAGATGAACTGTACCAGACAATGTGGCTGTGTTTAAAATGAGTCACACCGTCTGGGGCAGAAGCGAAACGAGAACTTTCACTGCTAATGGATTATCACATGCTTATTTGCAACACACTTACATCCAAGCAGACAGATATGTTATTTTAAGATAATACAGTGTTGCACTATTGCACTTTCCCACCCCTTAGTAGTGCAACGCTATTTTTTGTAACCGGATAGGGAACAATCCCCAATAAAAAGAGAGGACACGAGAATTGCCAGAGCATCTTTGACAGCTTGTACCTGGCAACTCTACTCTCCTCGCTATGAGTAAAAACGAATAAGTCTTGTCTTCTCATCCTTGTGTTGTCATTCTATTATGTTTTGGTGTGTAAACCTAACAGCTGGATAGCCGATAGGCCAAGACTTTTGAAGTCAAAGGCCACCGTATTGCTCCTCCCAAGAAACGTTTCTTGGCATATGATCCTATACATTTACAGTGTCGAAATTGGCAAATATTTGAGACAATAGAAACAGTAAAGATTAACAAGAGGACTCGACATTTTACAACTTGCCTTAAATAAATTTATAAATTATATGCTTAATGATGTTTAGAGGAGGAAACATGTATATTTTGTTAATTAAAGAATTACAACTGTAATTGGGGCAGCCATTTTACCATTTATTGTCGACGTAAAATGACATTGTAGCTGCTCAGTGCTCAGGGAACAACCAATCACGTTGCACATACTGTACATTACTGTAAAGAAAAAAAAATGGTTGACCTCCCCTTTGAGTTTAAATAGCTTTAAAAAACAAAAAAAACACACAAAAAAAACAAAACAAAAAAACCTAAGTGCTAGAAATGCTATAAAAAAAAAAACATGGCTATGGAGTATTTTAATAGGGTACTTCCTTTACTGACTATTTCATTTGTAGGGGTGATCTAGAACATAAAACGCAATGATGGAGGAGGGACTACTTCACTTTGTACAGTGTTAAGTACTGTTGAAAATACCGGAAAATCTGCAAATAACCGAGACCAAAAAAAAAAAGGCCTGATTGCCAAAAGATGGTGGCAAAGCACAATGTGAACCTCATCAATTCAGTTATTTGCCAACAAGACGCCATGTTTAAATTTCCACTCTGTCTATTTATAATCACTTACCTGTCAAATGTAAATTACAAAGCACTGTTGAAAACAGTTTCCATCAACTCACATTTTCTTTTTGACTGACACTTCACACATTTAAAACTCCGATCGTAAAATAGAAGGCTCATCATTCAAGATATTTGTCCTGTTTTCTTAAGGGTTTCTTTACTAGTAGTGTTAAACCATTTGCACTTTTGCTATCCAGGAGGATGTGTGACGTCACGGTATAAAAAAATAATAATAATAATAATAATAATAATAATTAAAAAAAAGTCCACTGCCTGTGTGTGAAAGCACACTCAGATGCTCACAGCAATGTACTGCTTTGCCATGCTTATCAAAAACACTTGCAGCAGAGTAATAACAATTTTACACAGTCACCCCTCCTCTGATTCGAGATCAGAGGCTGCAAATTTGCCCGGTTGCCTCAGTGCATTGAGAGGTAGTGGGCTCAATCTCACAGACCATCCCTCACTTAGAAAAAAAAAAAAGAAGAAAAAATCCGCTTTCAATCAAGTTCCCTTTAAAATAAAGATATACAATTTGACCTTAAGCATGTTGAATATTTACCCTAAGGCACATTTTTATTTAAATTACTTCAATGAAAAAATGCACTTTCATTATATAATGAAACCCTCCACCCCCACCTGCTGTCATGGTGCAATCAGGATTATCGTCTACATTCGACTGGACCAACGTCAGATAACACTTCCAAATAAATTATTAAGAACAATAATAATTAAACTACAGTCGTGCAAACGTGTTGTAGTTGAAGAATCTTACTTACGCAGGAAGTCCCTCCTCCCGGGCAGGGGGGCTCACGTCCTGGCTACCCTACTGTGGAGGTTCTGGTCTGTTCAAGCTCACCTGGCGGATGGGGAAATTATCCACCTCATAACAGACGCTCCAATCAGCACAATGTGTGTGCGCGGACTTTTACAGGAGTGCTGTCATTGGCCGACACTGACCTCTGGTGGTGAAGATTATGTCATTAAAACAATTCTCACCAACCAAAATCCCCGCTTTTTAAACTTTTTAAAATAACATAATAAAAGTATTTAAACCATGAAGTTTCACTCGCTCACAAACACTATAATATTTTTTTGAAGAGTGCCTTTAAGGGGCGTGGCCTAGTGAGTGACATCGGGAGGTTTTGCTGCATTCGAAGATGGTCAGGACTCAGAAGTCGGACTTTTCCGAGCTTTTCCGAGTTCTAACCAGGAAGTGTGTACGGAAACGCCTGTTAAGACTATCGGTGAGCCGGCACGATCGGTGACGCGCATGCGTGGAAGATCCCGCCATCTAGGATCGCCAACTCCGGCAACCACACTAGAACAAATACCTTTATATGCATACGGGATAGTGCGCGTTCGTAACAACACGATACAATATGAAAAAAACAGATCATTGATGCATTTTAAAATAGCTTATTGATGCATTTTAAAGTAACTAAGTAAATTTTAATCCTATAAGATTAACATTTTACTTTTGACCTCATTACATTATAGTGAGTCTGCATTGTTGCACTATACAGTAAGTCTACGCTGTGTGTGTTTTAAATGACCCCCCTGCCTCACCCACCCTCAAAACCTATCATATGATATTGGCCACACATTATGTTCTAAAGACAATTTAAAATTTTTTTTACTGCGGACTAAACGTAAATTATAAGAATGAAGACTCACTAGGAATGTAATGGGGTCAAAAGTAAAACGTTCGTCTTTAAAACCTGTACAATTAAAATAGTTTCTTTATAATGCATCAACAATCTAAGATCTTATTTTCAATGTTGTATCACGTTTTTACGACCGCGCGCTATGGCGCAGGCATATAAAGGTATTTTGTTCTAGTGAAGGTGCCGGAGTTGGCGATCCAAAATGGCGGGATCTTCTGCACATGCGCGTCACCGATCGTGCCGGGTCACCGATAGAGCCTTGATAACGCCCCCTCGAACTCGGAAATTCCACTTGCGAAGTCGGAAAAATAACAAAGGACCCCCGACTTCAACGGACTACAAGTGACGTCAATGGCAACCCCTTCGGAAACACAGACGTGAATGGTAGAACACAACTCGAGTATCAAACTAGATAGCTTTCAAGATTCATAAATGTTCGACATAACTCCACATAACATTATCTCCCTGCATGTATACGGTGAATTACTGAATTGTATGGAATGCTTATGAAATAAGTAGAGCTGTCAAACGATTAAATTTTTTAATCAGATTAATCACATCTTAGAATTTTGATTAATCACTGACGTAAAAATGCCCCCCCCCACAGAATTTGCCCATAAATTTGAAGCGCACCTGTTGTGTGTTAATTTTTTCGACATTTAATGTTATGAGGATGTCTTCAAAAATTTATATTCACTGCACACGCTCATCCTGCTTTTTCTAATCAGTTAATTATTTGCATAATTTAAAATGGGAAAAAATGACCTACGGCATATGTAAACATTTATTAAATGCTTTACTTTAATGCATGTAGTTATGTTTATTGCTCAAACTCCAACAGCTATCTTTAACTTAACCATCTGCTGTCGGCTAAAAAGGATCATCTGCGGTCAAAATTAATAGTGTGATTAATCTGTGGTAATACAATGATTAATGCGGTAGTTTTTTGTGCTTTAACGCTTTAACTTTGACAGCACTAGAAATAAGATAAAAACAATAAATGAAGCAAAATTGCGATAAGTACAAGTTTTGCTGGAGGTCAAAATGAGTTTTGAGGACCAAAATAATAATAAAAAAAAATTACCACAAGCCGCCATTTTGGTTTTTTTTTTTACTTTCGCCTCGAACGCTTTCAGGTCAGAACTGCGAAAAACCAACTCTGATATATCCAATTTCCGACCATCCTCGAATGCAGCATTTGACACCTGCTCCGTATAGAAATTTAGTAGTTTCATTATCTTCTCCGTAATTTTTGAGAATGTTCTCATTTTGTATTTATGTGGTGACGGTGTAGTTCAAACTTCGGCAATCGACTCCCAACACAAAAGCTTTTTTTTTAAAAAAACACAAAAAAAAACAAACAATGAAGATACTAAGATATAGAATGAAAAAAAAATACTTCCCTTTTTCAACCATTTTGTGTTTGTGCAAATGTAAAGAAACTTGTCATGGGTACAGATTCTTCTCTGATTTGGACATTTCCAACTTAATTTAATATACTTAATGTTCACATAAAACTGCAGCTTTCTTATCATGGCCACTTTAGGCCAATCGCCAACCTGCCCGAGACTGGACGTAACCTGACAACACACAAGAATGAGCCACAGCGTTGAGAATAAATAAAAACTTTTAATATTTGGTGGTGTAAATATATTGCGAGTACAACACGAGAAGAAGACGCTGGAAGAACGACGACGAGTCCCATCATGCATTGCGCTATATTGCAGAGAGCTTTGGTGTCATTTACCGAAGACGCAGAGAAAACAGAGAAAAACGTTAAATATAAATCAAAAGCCCTCGACGGGAGTAAAACATGGCAGGAGACTGCAAAATAAAAGGTTTCCCTTCTTGTGCAAATGAAAAAAAAAAAGTTTGCCAACAATTCTGTTTTCTCTGCTTTTCTCAATAACAAATGAAAATGTAAACTCAGCCAACAATACTACATTCAACAGTCACATGATCAAGTTGGCTCATCCCATGTGGCATTCACATTTTTTTGTGTGAAGTCAAATCTTTTTCAGCATGAGCAAAATTATTCCTTCTGATCAGCACCGATGAAACACAGCCCATTTCCTGAAGCTACAAGTCCATATAAATAACCGTAATCATAAAATTATAAACACAGCGATCTAGTGTTGCTGTCGGACATTCTGCGAGCTGATTGGACCGTTTGAGAGACAGAGGTGACCTAGCTGACGCCAACCAATCGGAGACGTGTGATGTCATCACACTGTCGTGTTAAAATGCCTTGGGGTCGGTTGATTAGGGACGCCCAATTAAGAATCTGGAAGAGGGGTGGGCAAAGTATATACAGTACCAAGTAGTTCTTCATTCCGGCCTAACAAGCATTTACAGAAATCAACAGTCCAAAAATATTTGCTTTATACATTTAACTCTTACTAAAATCTATTTATTATTTTTTTAAATCTCAGTAAATCATACATTTATTGCTGACAATATAATATTAGTTAATTGTACATATACACTTTACATGTTTTTTTTTTTTAATTTCATTCAACAATTGGTGAATTCATAGCAATGAAATGAACCGTGATTAATGAAATGAAAAAAAAAAAAAAAAAGAGAATGCATCGGTATTTTCTTAATAAAATACACTATTTTACATACATTTTAATATGTGGCTCTTGAAAACAAAAATTTGCCCAGCCCTGATCTAGAAGTTTTAACGGACAACTTCAAACCTGTTCACAACGCAGCCAAGTGCGACCTTCAGTTTTCATAATATATCAAAAGTGACACTTCCATGTCTTGTGACTAAATCGCCGTGTGTCCGGGAAGTGTGAAATCAAACAACCTAATCAATCATTTTTGTTTGCTTCCTATATAACAACATGTGTCAGGGGAGCTTTTATTAATATTTGTGGGAAATCTGTGTAAATGTATTTAGTGTGCATTGTTAAGTTCGTTACAGGAAAATGTTGCGGAACACTTTGGGAAGTGGTTGGTTTAGAATGGATGGAAAGAAAATAAATCAAAAGGTGGAAATGTGATTTTGTTGTGATAAATTTAAAGTGGTAGTCAAAAATATATATATATTGGCAATAATATGTTCTCTATGCAGCCCCACGAGTCAAAATACATTTTGGGTAATATCGCGTTAGTGGAATATGAGTTAAGCAGCAAAATCCAGCCGTTTTTATCAATATCAGAAGGCGGCCATTTTGCCACTTTCTGTCGAGTGAAGCATGAGCTGTGATTGGTCATTGCCTCCTAAGCAAATGTGATGTCATCTTCAGTCGACAGCAAGTGGCAAAATGGCCGCCCCTGAGCTCGAGAAGAGCAGCTGTATTTTGCTTCAGAACTCCACAAACGTAATATTAATCAGAATGTCATGTTCAGACTAGTGAGGTCAGATATAACATTATTGTCAAAAAATGTTTAACGTTGAATTTCCCTTTAAATTAAGGGTTGTCACTGCTGCCTCAATGATCCTCACGTGCAAGATTAGTAAAAGTGCCTTTGGTGAAAACGTAGCAAACATTTTTGCACACCTGTGCAAGGATAAATGTGTTCTCTAAATTTAAAAAAAATTTCTTTCATTGAGTGAATGTGATTTTCACATGTGCTTACTAAAGTGTTATAAGTGGTTAAATAATACCAAATCACTTTTTTTTTTTTACATGGTTTTCCAAGTGAATTGATAAAAACGAGTCATTTTGATCATGCATATTCCATGTTCATGATCATGTGGAACATTTTGCATGTTTTCCTTTTTTGCCGTCTAATGTAAGTTGTGGCACATGAAGAAATATTATTGTGAAAACTTTGACAGGTGGTTTATGTTTTAACGAGGTTTCTATATTAGATATGTTTGTTTGGTTTTTTTTGCTGCTGATTATTATTATTATGAGATTGGAACGTGTAATTGCCCCAGACATTTTGTGTTTATGTGGTTTGTTCAGACACATGTGGCCCTTGAGCTACAAACTTTTTCTGCCGTTATGTCCTGAGCCATACATCCACTGAAGACAAATCAAGATGGATATGTCGACAATTTGTTGGACTTGCAGCTGGCGGTGTGAACAAGGCTTCAGTTGCCGTAATGACAAAAACAAGCGCACCAAAGAGGGCTTTGAGGCGTCCCTAATGAACAGGACACACAAGCGTATCATGGGATTATTTACAGCAATAAACACAAACATTGCTCTATATTCGCACGCACAAACATGGCTTCCGGAAGGAACACATCACTTCCCGTTAATCTTCCTGTGCAAACAATTCCAATCACTCCAACAGCGTGTGATGTCATCAACGAGGCGACCGGAACCTTAAACTGACCTCAGAGCAGATGTGATGTTCATAAAAATGGAAGACCTGTTGCCATGGAAACAATGTCCTGTCTCCCGATTGGTCGTTCATTCACTGTGGCGTCTGCATGCAAACCTTTTGCGTCACTGACCATGTCAGAAGAGGAGACTCCGCCTCCTGCTCAGACTGTTTACTGATGGAAGAAGACAAAAAAACATGACTTCAATTTCTTCAATTCAAATCAGAAACTGCAGTTCTTAAGATATTTGACAACTCAGGCACCGATTCCCATCCACATTGAGAGATCATCAGGTGTCAGATGGGAAATCATCCAATTCACTGGAGTGCATATTTGTTTTCCCATGTGTCATGTTGCGTTATTTAATGTAGTGTGCTACAAGTAGCTAAAGCTATTGATGAGCCAAGGGGCGTCACTGGACTTAATACTGTACTGGGGCACAAAGAATTCACGAGAGATAAATATTTATTTCAGTAAACATCTGCAAACTGAACATTTCCAAAAGTAAAAATAAATAAATAAAATAAGGCACCCCGACATTTCTGGGTTCTTTTATTTCCATAGTAGAAGGCAGAGGTTGGAGTAAGTCAATGTTTTGCAAGTCACAAGTAAGTCTCACATCTTTGCCCTCAAGTCCCGAGTCAAGTCCCAAGTCAAGACTGACAAGTCTCAAGCCAGTCACAAGCCCGACACTTTGAGTTTCAAGTCCTTTCGAGTCTTTTTTAACAACATCGTAGATTATATTTATTTTGGGTGACCATTAAAGTAGGAGTCAGGGAGTGAACCCAGAGTGGTGCATCAGATTGCTGTGTTTGCATTGTATTACCAGTGAGATTACAGTCTCACTAATTACACAGCGAGCAACGATAATTAGACAATAAACTTTCCTTTCCTTTCCTTTTATTATTTTTTTGAACATATAAACAGATGAACAGCAGAGATAAAACAAAAAACAACAACAATCAAAAGAGAAGAAAATCCCAATAACATAATCATTCAATTAATCATAACTTACATGTTCAAAAGGGAGTAGGAAGAAGTTAAAAACTTATCTCGTCCTACCCCTAAACAACTGACATTAGCTTACTTAACGTTCTTTGAGCAACTTCAGATGTTGAACGAAATTTGAAGTTGTTGCCTCACCGTCAGTGATCTAATCTTGGACAGACTGCAATTCATTTTTTTGTTGACCACCACATAGTTTTTGAACTCAAACAACTAGTGGTGCAACGGGTCACAAAGGTCAGGGATCGGAATGTTTAAAAAAAAAAAAAAAAAAAAATCAGATAAATAGAAAGTTATCTTAATTTATTTTTATAAAACGTTTTTGCCCGTTATTATTTTTTATTTTTAATATATAAACTCAAAATGTCTAACATGGACATTAGAATTTAGGAATACAACTTTAAGTGCAATATAAGGGAAGATACATAATTATTTTATACATCGTCTATGTATAAAATAACAAGGTATCTTACGTTCTATTGCACTTGTAATGCACTTGAAGTTTTGGTTTCTAAAATCCAAATGGCCATATTGGACATTTTGAATGTTTATTTTTTGTGTGTGTGTGTTGTTGTTTTGTTTTTGTTTTTTTAAGCTATTGTTTCATAAAACAATTATAAATGAAGGCAAAGTTATATGTATTTATTTTTAATAATGAAAAATACATCTAAATGCAATTTAAGGCCCAATCCCTTTGTTTAAAATAGGGAAAGTCAGTGTATTACAAAGTAGCCTAGGTCCACAATATTGAAAGCAATACGAAACGCAAGCGAGCCAAGGAACAGCTGTCACGATGCCAGCCAGGCACCCGATGCTAATGCTAACAGCTAGCTACTAGCCACGAACACCGGGCACTTGTACTGTATCATACAATGACGGCGTAATTAACTTGCGGTTTCTTCACGTCCTAAATGATCTATTTAATATACTTTCGGGGTGGCGTTATGATAAAGGTGGTAGAAAATATGTAATGTCAATAAAAACGATAATGCAAGTCAAAAATGTCAAAAGGAAATAGTCAAGCTTGCGTTCACGCCAAGCCTCAAAATCATCATTGATACAGAGGTCAGCAGATCATAACCAACATTATGTTTCATGCTGATGAAACTCATTGGAAATGAATATGCTTGTTTTGATACAAGGAACAACGTTAGATAACTTAGCATTAACTTAAGATAGACTCATGTTGCCTAGCAAGCCAGGACTTCACGTACCTCTCTCATTCCTCGCTGCTTTTTCCCTGCTGAGGCCGAAAAACTTTCTGATATCCATCTAGGAGTTACAGTTCGAGTCAAATCAAAATCAAAATAATATATTTAACAAGTTGTTGTCGGCTAACGTTACCTAACTCATGCAGTGATTCTCATGGCCCGCCCCTCTCTCCCTCACTCTCTTTCTCGCTCTCTCTCCTCGCTTTACATGAATAAATTATCATATTAATTAGCCATGTGTGCATTGTTTATGTGGAATGAATACATACAGTAGCAATGAATTATATAATAAATAGTATGTGCACTGTAGTCTATGCTACGTAGACTTAAAACTCTGAAGTGATTTTTTTTTTGGTGAAATTTTTACTGGGGCACTGAAGCTCAATATTGAAATCTGTCCTGCGACGCCAATGGATGAGCCTCATGTAAAAGTGGTTGGTTGGACTCATAACACTAAAAAAGAGAGGTTCCACTGCCCAACCGATTAATCAGCTGCCAATTTTAATTGGCCGATAATTGGCCTTCATTGCTAGTCTAGCGCTAACAGGAAGTTAGCATGGACTGCATGTGTTTTTCCTTCAAATAACGAACATCCACACACAAATCTTGTGGGAACACATACCCACAGATAACACTACACAAAGGCACAAATTCTTCACAATGTGTGAAAAACGAGTTATTTAATAGAATTCAATCGCAACTTTCTTCTGTACTAACTTTAAAGGTGTATGCCATTGATGCACGGCACCACACTGCCCCCAAGAGGCCAAAACGCACTGGAACAGTCAGTGTTTGTTCTGGGGGTTTTTTTCATTTGCTATTATTTTAGGTTATTCTATTCTTATTTCACTTTCTTGTTTTTATTTAGTCATTGTCCCTTCAAGTTATGTTATATTATAAAGTTAATATTTCAAGGATTCAAAGACTTTCTTTTCTTAAAATTCAAGGATGCAAAGATCCAAGGATATTTTATTTTTTTATCTTACACATTTCCACATGACATGGCACAAAATACAATTCCAGAGGTCCCAGGTTAGCTCAGTAAGTCCCAAGACTTGTATACACTATATATAAGGTCTACATGTATCGAAGATGTGCGTTACCTTGGTCTGTTGATCTCACTGCTTCTCGTTCCAGTTGAATCTCCGGCAGAGAAAAGATGGATGTCGCTAGAAATAAACAGAGTGAGACATCCTCTCTTCACTTGTCTATAACTGTTACTATTATTGAGTACTGTCACTAGGCATGAGCCAATTACTGGTTTGACAGTTTACCGTGACCTTAAAAAGTCAAGGTTTCAATTACCGCTAATGCTGGCTGTCACCAGTAATGAGTATTAATTTTTTTAGGGTACTCCAAACAGGCAAAGTCCAATTTCTGCAATATGATTGTTGCACACAGGAAGAGGAGGAGGGACAAACATGAGAGCATACACGGATGCCTTTTTGCTCTATGGATTAATGTGCATTGTCCTGTTGCCAGCGCGTACTAGTTAGCCCCAAGGACAACATGAGCAGTCGTAATGGTTGTGTAGTACTAGTGATAACAATAATGCAGTAAGAGTTACAGCAGTATTAGCATAGTGTGTACTTACTGTCAGGAAGTGCGCACACTCTGTTTCCAAGGTTACTGAAGTAGCAATGAGTCATAGCCTCAGTTGCTGAAGTCCTTTTCTTTCCTTCAAACTACACACAAACAACAACAATAGCACATGAACACGCTCATATATTGTAATGCACAAATACAATGTGTCCACATGTATGATCGTTTTGTGCGTGTGCATGAGGCCGTCACGAACCTGCAAGAACTTTGACAACAGTTGAACGCCATTGCTGTTGAGCCTAAAAACACACAAACCCACTCAGTTCTAATCATGTTGTGTGCTTTCATTGTGCATTGTGCATTTTATTTATTTTTTTTAAAATGGAAACAAAAAAAATTGATTTTAGCTTAATTTATAAATCAAGGTAACGCTTTTATCAGAAATCAGGAAGGGAGCTAATGCCTCGTCACGTTACCGGGGCGTGTGGTCGCCGAGGTTCTCTGGGGGGTACTGAGGATAATTTGCTGCCACAAATTCCTCGTTGGAACTGATTCCTGGCCAACTCTCTTCAGTCGGCGTTCCTATGAGTGTGAAAACACACACACGATGTCAACATGTTTGTGTCACATTTGATCAAGTGAATCAGACGTTTGCTTCTGACCCAACAACTTGAAGATGAAGTGAAGCTCCTCCTCCACTGTAGAACCAGGAAACAATGGCCGACCTGTTGTCATCTCGTACAAGATACACCCCACACCCCTACAAACACACACTCGGGTGAGAGGAAGGTCCACACAGATGAGAGGAAAATGTGTGTCGTCATGGTAACAAACCACATGTCAATGTGGGTGGAGTAGTCGGTGCTTCCCAGCAGGATGTCTGGGGGGCGGTACCAAAGGGTTACCACCTCGTTTGAGTATGTCTTGGTTGGGATCGACTTGGCCCGGGCCAGACCTGCAACACCAAGTCACATGGAGAACTAGTAAGGTGGAAAAGTGATACATAAATGAAGTACCATTTACATGGACAAGGACTAGAAACCACATGGACAACCACTAGAATCCTAATCGACACCCACTATAATAACATGGAGAACTACTATAACCACACAGACAAAGACTTCAACCATATGGACAACCTTCAGCACCACATTGAAAACCAATAGAAGCTCATGTAAACGTGCACAGAGTCGACGAGGAACCACGTGAAACAACAACTACATCGAGCACCACTTGGAAGACAACTGGAGAAGCACCTGGACAAAGACCGCAATTTCTCACCAAAGTCAGCCAGTTTGAGTTCTCCTCGTTCGTTGATGAGAAGGTTTTGGGGCTTGAGGTCTCGATGAAGAACCTTCCGGCGGTGACAGTAGGCTAAACCACGCAGTAACTGAAAGAGGAAAAGCTGCGAGACAGCAAGAAAAAAGAAAAAAAACAAACACACACAAAAAAAAAAAATAAAAAAAAGTCACATCAACGCCCCCACAGGTTTAAAGTGTACCTAAATCATAACAACAAAAAAGCACAAGAGGATGACGCACTTGGACATTGTGCATGTGGATGACGTTGCCGCAGTCGTCCAGGTACTGTTTCAAATCTTTATCCTAAAAATACACAAATACGCTCATTGAGGCATATGAGCACATGAAAATATTGACACAAGTTTGTGTTTGTGTCTCACCAGGTACTCAAAGACCAGTGTGAGGGACTTCTGCGTGTGGATGATGTCATGTAGCGTCACGATGTTGGCATGTTTCAGATCCTTCAGGAGAGACACTGATGCAAACAAACAGCAAGTGTCACTCAAGGTTCATCCATTAAATAAATATAGTTTATACACAAGGCTTTTTCTCCTTTTTCACGTTTTTTGTTTTAGCTATTTCGTAGTGCTATTTGATGAGCCTCATGTGAAGGTGGCTTGCTTGTGTTAAATAATTAAAACATATAATACAGTCATCGATGCAACATAGGTTCTTGACTGTACATGGTGTTGATATTTTATGATAGCTTCCATTTTAAGCGCTTTGCCACCATTTTGTGGCATCTATATGCAATTACAAGCCCCTTTTAGGCAGGAGGTGTCATTTATCGGCAGATATGATTCAAATCAGGTATCAGATTTTTTTTGGACAAAAAAAAAAAAAAAAAAAAGTGATTTTATAGCCAAGTCCGAGTTCACCAACAACGTGAATGCACCTTCTCTGATTGCTGTACACGGAGCTCCTTCTTCATGCTCCAGACGAATTTCCTTCAAAGCCACCAAGTTGTCTGTCAGCTTACTGCGGCCTTTGTACACAGTCGCATAGGTGCCCTAGACACACATCAAAGACACATACGTCATACACAGACATGCACGCTGATAAGTGACAAGACATGTAGTAGTTCTGACCTCTCCCAGTTTGTCTAGTTTGATGTAAGTCTCCAGTTTGCCGAAGCCAATCTCTGACTGCACATAAAAGGTCACACAGGAGGATTCACGATCACAAACACAAATGTCCACGGTCACGCAACACAACAGACATACCAGAGAGACCCTACGCAGCCGCCTGCTAATTGGCTGTTCAAAAAGAGCTGGACCAATCACGTTACACTTCTCTAAGTAGCCGTCTGGGAGACGAATGTCCGCAGGCAGTGACAAACGTTTGTTGATGTCCTGAGAAAGACACAAAGAAACAGACAGTCAGTCAGTTAGTGTGTACATGTGAGTATTTATGTTCAGACTTACCTCAGTGGATATCTTCTTGGTCCTCAGTCGAACTCGGACTGGACTCTGGACGTCGTCCGAAGAGGATGTGGGCTCATTTTCACCGTCAGAGCTCATCTTGACATCCTCGTGTACGATCTCTGCTTGGACAACAGGAAGGAGTGTTGAGAAGACACGCTGAGGTAGTGAGGCAGGGTGGGGAGATTTATGCATTTTATTGATTCTTTTATTTTTCAGGTCAATATTTTTTAGTGGCTTCAGTAATTCAAAGCACGTAGAAGCTGGCATACACTGCTTACACTAAAAACACAGAGGAGCTAGTTTACAAAATGACTCACAGTGTTGCCAACATAGCAATTTGGTCAATACACTTAAAAGGAAGTCAAGCCAAAAATGTTCTTTGCAATACTTCTATGCTGATGAAGTAAGAATTAACCCCTTTGGACCCATAGATAATTTCAGTGGATGTGACATATTTGTATGTCTAAACCAATAAAAATGCATAACTTGGAAGATGTCAACACTTCTGGTTCATGATTGGTTCCTAGCTCACCAATCACAATCGCAAGTTGACTTGTATGATGTTTATGTTAAAAATGTGACATATAAGCTTGGTAAGTCATAGTTTTTGGCACTAGACAAATCACTCATCAAGTCAAAATTATGGTGAATTCAATTGAAATAGAAAGGGTGAATGAAAATAAATTCCTTGGAGTTTTTATCGATGATAAATTATGTTGGAAGCCACACATAGAAACTGTTAAAAGGAAAATGTCAAAAATCATAGGGATACTCTATAAAAGTAAGGATGTTTTAAACATGAAATCATTATATATATTATATAGTTCATTATTATTACCATATTTGACCTATTGTGTGGAATTATGGGGAATGGCATATAAAACAAATACTAACACCGTTTTCAAATTGCAAAAGAAAGCTATAAGAATTATTAATGGATCAAAGTATACAGAGCCAACACATCCACTATTTATTAAATTAAATGCAATGAAATTTTATGACTTGGTGGATTTTAAAATAGCACAAATAATGTATAAAGTTTATAACAATTTACTCTGCCACAGTACTCAGAAGTTATTTGAAATTAAACACAGTCCTTATGATATAAGGGGTACAAGTGTGTACAAAAAAAAACAAAACAAGAACAAATATTAAGCAAAGGTGTGTATCTGTAAAAGGTGTTGATCTGTGGAATCATCTGGAAATTGCTCTGAAAAATTGTGACTCAATGCTGGAGTTTAAAAAAATGTTTAAAAGTAAAGTTCAAAAAAATTATCTATGTCAGACCAGTATATGAAAAATGTACATGTATGTGTAAGTGATCTGGATAGGTATTATGGTATATGTTGAGTAAATTTATGTATATATGTTTTTGGTAAATGTGAATATGTTAAGTGCACTTGTGTGTATATATATATATATATATATATATATATATATATATATATATATATATAACTTGGGTTGTATATATCATTTATTATTTTATTATTATTTTTAATAATTAGTCAATTAAAATTGTATTAATAATGAAATAAGTTTAAATATATTTAGTAAAAGGGGTAGGACTAGATAAGTTTTTAACTTCTTCCTACTCCCTTTTGAACATGTAAGTTATGATTAATTGAATGATTATGTTATTGGGATTTTCTTCTATTTTGATTGTTGTTTTTTGTTTTATCTCTGCTGTTCATCTGTTTATATGTTCAAAAAATAATAAAAGGAAAGGAAAAGGAAGTGTACAACACTTTTTAGCCATACTATCCTGGCGTCCTCTATAACAAAAACATGAGATAACTCCAAAGAAATATTTCCATGTTTTTCTTATGTGGGAAGAGTGAAAATCAGCTTAAAAAAATGCCCAGCAGAAAAAATGTGGTTCTGAACAGGTTAAGACTAATAATTCACCTGTTTTCATCCACCTCAGTGTGCAGCCATTTTGACATTATTCCGCCCTCTGCTGTACACTGGAATTGACGTCAAAGTGACCTCGGGCTCACATTGCGAACGTCAGGTGACCAAACACAGAATACAGGGGAGCCGTGAATCCATTTTGACGACTCTTCTGACCCCTCGAGTGACTATTTTGCAAAAAAACTTTTATTTAAAGAAATAGAAAACATTAGTGGAATTATTTCCACACTGTATTGCGGAGCCAAGTGGAAGACAATCAAAGCACTGGCATTGAAGCTCATTTTATAATGTCAAATTCATGCTTTAAACATTTATTTATTTATTTTTTTTTACTGTTGGGGAAATAACCTTTTTAGCCTAAAGAATGTTTGGTGTCAGGAGAAATAAAGCAAAACTCACAAAAGGGAACAAAAAGAGAAAGATCTGATTGTCATTTGATTTTTTTTTTTATAAGCATAAAAGCTGGATTTTTGTTGGGTAAAAAAAAATAAAAAGGGAGATTTCATCTAACGCCAAATTTGTCCAACCCTATCGCCGCGTGTGCAAGTCCTACCCAGTCTGCTGCTGTGGTTCAAGTATGAGCTCAGACTGCGTCCTAGACCTCGAGGCCGGCGGCTGTACGACTGGAAGAGAGACTGAACTGATGAAGACGACCCTCTGACTTTCACTCCCCCCGATGTGGGACGAAGCGTACCGGCCTCTGAGAGTTAAAACAAAAACAAAAAAAGAATAGAAAGACTTCGTCATTGTATGGTGCAGTTACACCAAAAATGTGGTGCAACGTCATGTTTGTGTTTAAAAAATGCTAAACTAGAATAGAAAAATAAATAATATATAAAAAATATATATATTGAACTTCACTAAATCATGCAGTAAGACACAGTGGAATAATGTATGCTTTAAAAGCTTAAAAAATGAGCAGAAATGTGGGAAAAGTGTTGTGTTATTTTTGAGTTAAGGTAGCAAATACTTCTGGTTAAAGTGTCCTGTATGTTACGAGCAAATTTTACCCGAGTCACTGTGTGATGTGATATCTTGGTGGTCGCTTAGCGTCCGGTCTCCTCCCCCAGCCCCTCCCCTCCCCAAGGTGAGTGAGAGCTGTCGTTTGATTTTCCTCATCCTCTCCATGAGGGGGGGCCGTGAAGCTGAGGGGGGCGGGGCAGCCAGCGTGGACGACGCACCTGCACGCATGAAGTGTGACATTTTAACATGGTAATGTGCAGATTTGTGAACGAAGTAGCAACTATACATTAACACTAACCCAGTTCAACCTCCTGATACCAAACAAGTGATATAGCGGACTAAAGAGCACACATCATTTTGGGTAAGTTTTTGTGACTTAATAAGGATCATTTCAACCACTGGAAAGTTGATGTTGTTTATCTAATCTATTTTAAACATACGCAGACTGTCATTTGATAAACTGCACTACACTACAAAACAGTTAAGCTTAGTTAAATGCTAATTGGCATTTGCCTGGATATGTGCACCGGGACAGAGAAGCAACAGCGAGACGTGAGGAAGGGACAGGTAGGAACTTGTAACCTTTCCTCAGTGAGTGGTCAAGGGGCTCGGAGCAGGTTCTAATTGACCTGTTGCTTTGCGTCCAGTGTAACCCAAAGCACTTCTTAAACGCTGTGCATGGAGCTACATAGTGCTGACAGTACATATTATAATGAAATGTGTCTTTATAATACACCGTAGTTTCATGTAATGTTGCATTACTTATCTAAAGTCAGTGTAATGTTTGCCTTTATTTTAATTAATTATTTATCTCTTTTAATTGTAATGTTTCTCTTTATTTAAAAGTCAGTGACTACAAAACTATTTTTGTTGGGCTGATCCCATGTTCTGTCTCTCCGTTAGTTTCGCTGTCCGCTAGTTAGGCTATAGTATCCTCTGTCTGTTACCGATATGGTTATTGACTAAATAAATTTGTTAAATGAGCAATTTTAGTCCATCTTTTACACCTGTCTGGATCAGTCTTTTCTGTCTGGAAATTGTAAAGGATGAACAGAGGTTTACAACAGTGATTACTCTTTCTGTCTTTGGGTGAACTTGTTGGTGCAACATAATGGTGTCTTTTCCAACATTCATGTCGCTAAATAGTACTCAGAGAGAGGAGCTAACATGACATAATGTGCACCTGTCATTTGTCACTTAAGGCTTAAAATGTTTTCACAATGGTTGCTAGCTTTAACTCAACTCAACTTTATTTATATCGCGCTTTCAAACAACTTGAGCGGTCACAACGCGCTTTACAGAAACACAAAAAAAACAAACATTAACACCAATACAATCACAACAAATCAACATTCTTCCATCCCTAAGTACGCTTTGATGTTTGAAGCAGTTTTTAGATGAAAGAGGACAGAAGTTAAGGCATACACGTGTCTTTCAGCACCTTAACTTTGAGAAAGTACCATGACTGCTCCTTTATTTGGTAGCCTTTATTTTTTTTATTTTTTTTAGACAAGACTCTCCACACATGCGCAGATGCGTTGAGTACTTATTACGACATAGCTCACGTGCCACCTCCATAATACATATTGAACAATTAAATTACATTTTAAGATGTGTGCTTTTCACAAATTTAATGCAAACAAAACAATGTTCACCCGTATTGTGAAGTACTAGATATTTATTTTCGCGCCACAACTCAAAACCAGCGGAAAGGGAAAATCTTTCTGTATTGGCGCACAGGCGCAATGCCTCCTGGGATATATTCGATAATCTTGGCCCTTAGTGGAGGTCTCCGTTTACCAAATGCATTGTGGAAGACATTACGGGGTAATTTATGCTGATATGATCACTGCATAATCACACAGCAAAACAAAAGGGCTAACTCACAATTGAATGTAGGGAGTGATTTTAACCACAGCCAGCTTGTTGTTGTTAGCTGTTAGCCAGCTAAGTGTCGTCTCACTTCCCGGCCCCTTTCCCGGGACACGACTATGCTGTTTAGGAAGCACCCACCGGACTCAACGGGTTGTGGGGGCCCGTCTATTTGCTGCACCTCGAACCTTCTAAATGGAGGCGGAGCGGCGTGATCCCCGGGTTGCCCACCACCACTATGCGAAACATCTTGTCCTCTTCCACCTTCTCATCTTCCTGGTACAGCTAACGTGAACACGGCGGCGCGTTACTCACCGGGAGGCCCGGTCCCGGCGTCGCCCGGCTTGTATTTGGCTCGGTTCAGCGTGACAGTGTGGAGGATTTTTCCTGCTCCCAGTAATCTGCCGCCATGTTGCTCCTTCGCACATCAGCGACGTCACGCGCCCGCCTCCCTACATCTTGACTGCGCGCGCATCGCCTTGTCCCGTGTGCTGTATTCAAACCATTAACTTTTTACAAATACATTGAAGGGGAGAAAAACATTCATATACAACTTTAATCAAATCCATTATGTTGAGGGGAAAAAAAATAATCACACCATGCCAACTGAGCTCCCTATCCAGCTCGAGCAAAAACTGTACCACTAGTAAACAGTTATTTGACCATAGTAAAGTCAATGACAAATCAGAGTACATTGTAATGTAATGTAATTGTATCCTTGTTCTTGCTACTGCAGCTCAAAAGTGTTTGTCAGTCGGGAAAATAAAAGTTGTGAGATCTTGTAGTTAGGCCAAATGTGGGGGTACACTAGTGTTACTGAATTTCATGCCAAATGAGCATTTACTCCATATATTTGATATCCATCTTAAGGCCCATATACCGGTTCATTGCTTGTAGCTGGTAACTCAGCCATATTAGCTAGTTAGCATGTTAGCTCCATCACCATTATTAAACTACATCCTTATTGGGCATTTAAACAATAGTTTGCTCTGTACATTTAATGTCACACTAATGTTCATTCACCAGCTGCTAAGGCTGTTGGGAGTTAAAAATCTTGGCTAACAAGGAGACGTTTGATTGGCTCTTGAGCTGGTGGAGGTGGTTCTTGTCCAGTTGCTTCTGGTTGCTAGAGTCCATCATCGTCATCACTGTCTTTTTATTCTTCTTCTTTTTCTTTGTTTGGATCTCCTCCTCTGTCTGGCGTTGTGTGAAGTCCCACGTTCGCTCTTCCGCCTGACAACGACATTATGGCTTACATATGTAGTGCGTTATGGGTTGACTTGCAGTGAGAAAGAGATGGAAAGGGGGAGAAAGAGACACAGGAAAACGTGAAAGAGAAAAAACTAAAAAGGGTAAAGAAAATGTGGGAAAAAAATGGAAACAACAGAAAGAGACAGAAAAGATGAGAACAAGGCAGGAATAGACAGTGAGAGATTGACAGTGGAGAAAGAAAAATGGGGAAAAAAGAAGAGAAAGCGAGGCAGAGAGAGGGAGAAATAAAGCAAAATAGAAAAAAATCAAGAGGCAGCTAGAGGGCAAAAGAAAGTGAGACAGAGAAAAAAGATCAACCAAAACAAACTGAGTGAATAAAGAGAAAAAAAGAGAAGAAATCAGGATGAACGAAACAAAAAGGAAAGAAGTAGCATATTTAGAGAGGTTGAAAGAGAGAAAAAGGGATTAAAAAAGATCAAACTAAAGAAAGTGTTAAAAAAAAGAGACAGAAAGCGAGCGGTAGCGGGGAAAAGCGCGAGACAGAATACATGCAAGATGGTAACTCACGTGCTGCTGTCCGTCCGTCATCTTCCGCTTCCCCTTCTTTCTCTCTTTCTCCATGCGAGCGCTCTTGTCCACGTTGTCCAGGTAGAAGTTGGTTTCGCGCTTGGCCTGCGACACTTCGGTGCGGAGGCGCTGATGGAGAACCATCTGCTCATAAGCCAGACGTTCGCTCAGGTGCGTCCACTGGAATCTGTGCAGGTACTGCCGAGACAGACTTCCTGTTAGCTACCGATTAGCCGGGATAAATAGCAAGCGCTCACCGTACCTTGATGCACCAAAGGTCGGACACGAAGGTCTGGCGTTTCCGTGTCGCCATGGGGGTGTTGTGAAGAGATGCCGCCACGCGCTTAGCCACGCGTTTGTCACGAAACTCCACCCAGCCCTCGGTGAAATCGCTCCTCCTGGACCCAGAGCGCTTCTTCTTCGCCTTCACCTGGCCATCTGCACCGCCGGCAACACAACATGATGAGATGAAGAAGACTGCAACAACACTAAACACTTGGAAAAGATATATGGAGAGGCAACAGTGAAGTAAAGTGAGCGAGAGGATTAAATGGGGCAGGAGATCCATTGAAGATCCTTCTGTTGATCAATGTGAAGTTGCTCGCCAACAAAATGGACAACAGTTGTTTCGAAAGCTGGAATTGAATGTTTACATTCAACGCCAAAGCGAGTGACGTTGAGATAGCCATGAGTTTACCATTTCAACACCCTGTGTCCTCAGTGGATTGCAGTCACTCTAGCAACATGGTCACTAAGTTCTACAACACTGTGCTTTTGAAACAATGAAGATGCATAAAAAAATCTAACAAATTCATATTAGTGGATAAACTCTAATATAGTCTGAACCCTACCTTCAGGTTGTAGAAAGATTCGTCCAATCTCGCCGTAAACGGACAAAAGATTTCTCATATGTTTGGGCCGGAACCTGGGAGGGATATGACCCAGGTACAGAATTCCTGGAACACACTTTTTGTCTGAGGAAGAGGAAGTCTTTGTCAATCCTTTTAAAGTTATCTTTTTCCGCTTTCCTTCTTTTTGAGTTGAGCGCTTCCCATCCTCCTCCTGCTCCACTTCTTCCTGAGTTGGAGTCTTCCTTTCCGCCTCCTCCTGCTTTTCTTCCCCAGTTATAATCTTTCTATCCTCCTCCTCTTCAGTTGTGGTCTTTTCCTCCTCCTCTTCAGTTGTGGTCTTTTCCTCCTCCTCGGGTTGAGCTCTCATCATCCTATCTTCTTCCACTTCTAATTGCACTATCGCAGTCTTCTTCTTCCCATTACCCATCTTTATTTAATGGAAATAAAAATATTTGATTAAAACTAAAGGACGGTTCCACATCTATAAGGCATATACAATAGCTGCTAGTGTAGTTTTCCTTACTATTGTGTTATCAAACACACTTGTATCTACGTATACTTTAAAAAAAAAAAAAAAGCAAACCAAAAATCAAACGATTGTAAACATGTCAACTCACACAAAAAAAATACTAGTGTAAATTAAGCTAATATCTTCTATTAATTTTACAGAACTATGAATATCACGTTAATAGTTTGGTATGTGATGTGTGTAACAGTGTGCAAATAAAACGATTTAAAGAAAAGGAAACATTGACCACGATGAAGAAAAAGCAGGTCGCATTTATGAGTATAAAATCGTTTAATAAACATTGTCTAAATTATTAAAGTATTACATTTGCGCTGTAATGTCTCCGTAAGTTAGTTTAATTTGGTTTTTGTGTCCAAAAATAAGGCAAATAGCACACGTCCAAACAAACTCACCGTGACAACTACTCCCCTTCACGTGCAAACCAGGTCGCATGGTAGTGACGACAAGGCAGCGAAGACAGCTCACTTCCGGTGCCATTTCACATTCAAAGTATGAGTGACGGGGCTCCAGGTGAGGTGGAATGGAACCGTCACTTTCCTTCGGTGCCGGTTGGCGTGGGTTCACCTCTCCGCCTGGGAGACCATGTGTGGATGTAAGCTTGAGTGAGTGAGTGAGTGAGTGAGTGAGTGAGTGAGTGAGTGAGTGAGTGAGTGAGTGAGTGAGTGAGTGAGTGATTACAAAAAAAAAAAGAGGTATGGGTGACGTCGCGTTTGTATAGTTGAAAATTTGATTATATTTTTTCCATATTGTTTGTGATTGTTGAAGTTGGTTTATCTCAAATATTCTTTGGAAAAATAGGGTGTCACATAGTTTTACTTTGAAGTTACGTATGTACAGGAAGTTAGTTGCTATCACTGCTGCGTCGCCATGAACATGCGCCGTTTTCTGCGCGGGAAGGTTTAATCACATTCTTTGAAAATTTATTTTGGAATGGGCCGTAATCCAAAAAGTTGACTTTTTTGTTTGTTTGTTTTTTGATAGGAGTTTGAGTCGAGGCATGCCAGGACGAATGTCGTAGTGGCGCATTCTGAACGCTAGACGCTAACGTTTAGCTGCAAACAGGATGCAGACACCGCTGTCCATTCTGCCCCTGAGTCCGCCGATCAAAGTCAAAGTTCTCAACGCAGGGTTTCATGTGTTCGATGACGTCCTGCAAGTCAGCGTGCTCGAGCTTAGTCGAGGTACATGTTAGTACATTCTCGCTTGTTTGTAATACTTTTACATGAGGGCTGGGCCATATGGCCTTAAGTAAAAGCTGAATTTTACCTAACACAAAAAATGGCCTGTTCTGCTTATAGAAAAAGCAAAACGTGCAGTTACTGGAAACAAGAATAATAACTAATTAAATTAAAAATAATTATTCCCAACAAATGACACCGACATTACATGAAATTCTCAACCATTTTTTCTTCATTGGCTTTCATTTCTATTTTAATGATCTATTATTAAATATACTTAATGTACATTATCATGATATAAGTAATGGGGGTTGGACTAGATAAGTTCTTTGACTTACCTATTCCCCTTTAAACATGTAAATTCTGACTACTAATAATTATTTTCCTTTATAACTTTCCTTTCACTTTAATTTTATATTGCATTTAAATGTTCAATAAACCAAGCCAAGCATCACAACACCAGGACCAGCAAAACAGTGATGTGGATTTGCTCGGATACACGTCATCTAACCTCTATGTACTGTACTAGCAACTTGGATAACATGGCACACTGGACACTTTGTAAAGATGTTTTCAAGTTTTATTTCAAACGGAATTACAAAGTCTGGAATTTAACTTGCCATAAGTTGTAGGAGCCCTGAACGTAATGCAAAGATCCTTGGAAGAATAGCGAAAAATCCGATTGAGGTTGCGCACACACAAATAAATAAAGCTAATGAGTATGAAACCTCTCCGATTGACTGGTGATCAGTCCAGGGTGCAACCCACCTCTGTCCCAAAATAAGCAGGTATAGACTCCAATTCACCAAAGATCTTATTGATGACATGCACTATAGAAAACGGATGAATATAAAAGCAATCTAAGAATATCGACATCAATTCCAAGCAAAATGATTAAGACCTGAAGATCCCTTTGTTGCAGAGGCAGGGCTGAGCCAAGAGGACGCGCTGGAGGTGCTCCAGGCCGTGAGGAAGGAGGCAGGAGCTGATGGAGGAGCAGCAGCAGGAGATGGAGCTTCTCTGACCGCACTGGACCTTCTGCAGAACGAAGAGGCGCTAACCCGCATCGTGACATTCTCCTCGCGGCTGGACTCTGCGCTCGGAGGAGGACTTCCTGTTGGGAAAACCACAGAGATCTGTGGAGCGCCAGGAGTGGGAAAAACACAACTTTGGTGAGAGAAAGAGAGACACATAATAATTTAGATTCGGGCCCAACCAATTATTGGCACTCAAACATTGGCAAATTGGGCCAAATGGCCGATTATTTTCCCCTTAAAACGTTATCAAAGAATACTGACATTTCCGACGATGTGAAAGTATCCTGAATGCACCATTTTGTTTGCGTAGCATTAGCACCTAGCATGTGTGTACCGTATGTTATTCTGTTGTAGCGTCATTTAAACTGTTTAAAGATACCGTAGTTGGATCATTTAACTGTAAAATTAAACACTTGATGTTAAGAATTACATCTACTGTCTATTTAAATGCAAACCATACTTTGTTTTTTGTTTTTAAAACATCGCTAGCCTAGCGCTAATGCTAAAAGTGAAGTTTTATTTTTGCCACTGTCCTTACAAGTTATTTTTAAAGTTGATTTCAAGGTTTCAAATGACAATTCAAATGACATGGCATGAAATATAATCCCAGAGGTCCCAGGTTAGTCTAGTCTGATTTATAAATTGACATTGTATACTTCATGAATTTTTTATTTTTTTTATAAGGTCTTACTATGGACTTATCAAAGCAGAGAATCTTAACTCATTCGCTCCCAGGCATTTTCACAGAAGCAATCCCGTTCGCTCCCGGCTGTTTGACTGGATTTTGACTGATTTTGCAAGGCCCACAGAATATTGTGTTCTATTGCTTATAAAACATAGAACCTATCAAAAGAAAGATTAAAGTCTCTTCTTTAATCCGGACATTTCTATCTGTTTCCGTTTTGTAGCAATTAGCTAAGTTTAATCAATTTTCACAAATCTATTTAGAATTGTGAGTAATTGAGCTTTTATTTCCACATGGCCCTGGTTGATCTCCTTTGATCTGCTGCCACCTGCTGGCTGTTTGTGTAAAAACTGCCATTTCTGCAACCGTTGTTTGCAGTTGAGATGCTGCATCAAAGCCTTCTGTATGCTCAAGCATAAAAAAAAAAAAAAAGTATAAATACGTTTTTGGGACACTTAAAACATTTTTTAAAAACGTATTTATATGTTTTTGGGAGCATATTAGTTAATAACGAAGGTTTGTGCGTAAGTGACATCCATTGAAAAGGAATTGGGGAGTGGTAATTTTATGCTTTATATTAGGGGTGTTAAAAAATCGATTCGGCAATATATCGCGATACTACAGCACGCAATTCTCGAATCGATTCAATAGGCAGCCGAATCGATTTTTTAACATCCATTTTTGATGGAAAAATATTCAACAAAATGTCTAACTTTCACGGAAGAATGTTATATTAATGGAACATTAAGCCTTAATATTTTATTTCAACGCTGTTCAAACATGAAAAATGTTACAACCTGTTTGTTAAATACAGTGGCTTACATTTATAAGACTGAAGTTTCAGATCAATAAATAATAAATTTTCATACAAATTTTACAGTGTACATGTATAAGTTTACCGAATGATATTTTCTAAATCTGAGTAAAAAAAATCGCAACAATCCACTTGTAAATTCATATTGGGATTAATCAGCATCGAATTGAATCGTGACCTATGAATCGTGATACGGATCAGTTAAATAATCAATTGGTAATCTTTTTTTTTTTTTTTTCTGCCAAAAATCAGTATCGGCATTGGCCTCAAAAAATGCAAATCAGTCGGGCCCTAATTTAGATTTCTATAGCGCCTTTCAAGGTGGCCCAAATAGAGATGATCACAACTCCTCAGTAAGCCGCAGTAATATCAGTCGATCTTTGCAGAAGATAAAATGAATGAAATTGCACCATGGCAGAAGATGTGACATGAGTATGTCATTAGTCTGCAGCTGGCTGTGGACGTTCAAGTGCCTCCTTGTTTCGGCGGCCTGGGAGGTCAGGCGGTCTTCATCGACACCGAGGGAAGCTTTGTGGTTCAAAGGGTGGTGGACCTTGCCGCCGCCGCCGTCCGTCATTGCACCTTACTGGCTGAGGACGCCGAGCAACGAGAGGCCGCTACGGCGTTCACCGTGGAAAACATCCTGTCCAACATCTTCCTGGTAATGTGACTCACTATCTCGACAGGAAGTCAAAACTGTGTACGCACACCTTTAGGTTAAAAAATGATCAGTTCCTGTCTTGGTGTGCCTCAGGTGCGTTGCCATGACTACGTGGAGCTCCTGGCCGAGATCTACCTGCTGCCCGACTTCCTGTCTGGTCACCCGAAGGTCCGCCTCCTGGTGATTGACAGCGTGGCCTTTCCCTTCCGCCAGCACTTTGACGACCTGCGGAATCAGCGGACCCGCCTGCTCAGCGGCATGGCGCAGCAGCTCATCTCCATGGCGACCAAGCACGACATGGCGGTGGTCCTGAGCAACCAGATGACCACGCGGGTGCAGGGTGGACAATCTCAGCTGGTCCCTGCGCTGGGGGAGAGCTGGGGCCACGTGCCCACCCTGAGACTGCTCCTGCGTTGGGCAGGTTCGCAAAGGCAGGCGACCATCTTTAAGTCTCCGGATAACGAGGAAGCGACGGTTAACTACCAAATCACAATGGACGGCTTCAGGGACGACGACCGATCGGAACAGCCGCCGAGTAAACGCCCCCGAACACTTGCAGACTAATCGGTTGCCTGCTAGAACAAACTGTTCCTGTGGTTGAAACTGCCATCTGGGGTTCATTTGTATGGAACCAATCAGTCAAGCGTTTATTTTTAAATATGACTTTTGTCTCCATTAAAGATATCTAAAGTCCAAGTCTGTCAAAACTGAAGTTGCTGTTTGAGAAGTTTGGCGTCTCCAATGTGTTTTAGAGATTCAAGTTATAACACCTGTTGGATTGTTACAACTTAGTGCGCACCTTCAACTTGAAACTCTTAAAAGTTTCCGTGGTAGAGTTAGCGGTGTCATTAAACGCCACTGTGTTCCTTGATCCAGCTGCGGTATCGGGTCACTCGCGTGTAGATGCCCAGCTTGTTTCTGCGAGCGCAACCGTCGCCCCAGCTCACCACGCCAGCCAGGAAGACCCGCCCACTCGGGCTGATGACGGACAGCGGCCCCCCGGAGTCACCCTGACAGAGACAAAGATGAAACGAGAAAATATTTTCCAAAAAAAAGACTCTTTAGAAAGTCCAACTTGTACTCTGAAGCAGTGGTGCCCAAGTCCAGTCCTCCAGTTTTCCATGTCTCTCTCCTTCACCACAGCTGAATCTAATGATCAGCTCATCAACAAGCTTTGCAGAAGCCTGATAGCGATCTTGATGATGAATCATGTGTCTTGGTGGAGAGAAACATGGAAGACGGGCTGGATAGGGGCTCTCGAGGCTCTCGACTTGGCCACTAGTCAGCAACTTTTATTGTCAAAAAAGCTATTTTAAACCAAATAAAGAACAGAAAATCTGTCTGGGGCCTCAAAGCATTTGAAAATTGTGATGAAGAAAACTGTGTTAGTCATGTACTGATGAGGCCCCAAAGAGCAGCATCCAATACGTAAACATTCATTTTTCTTCTACCTTTCCTCTTTGGGATTTTACCTTTTTTCTTTTTTTTTTTTTTTTTTTTTCCTGCCTTTGTCAAATTTCTGACATTTTTGACAATATTATGGACAAATTATAGACTCACTTCCTCCTTTTTAAGACATTTTATGGCTTTTTTAAAAACATTTTTTTCTGACTTTTTTTGCTATGAATTTTCTGACATTTTGGCAAATTTGTTTTTGGACATGTTATCATTACTTTTTGAATGGTTTCTTTTCTGCCTTTTTTTTTTTTTTTAATCAATTTTATGACTTTTGGCAATTCAAAAGACATTTTATGGTAATTTTCTGCCTTTCTTTCTTTTTTTTTTGGACAATATGGCAACTTTATTAATATTTTGTTTTATGCATTTTTATTCAATTGACTTTTTTTTTTTTTGCAATTTCATGGACATTTTGTGGTAATTTTCTGCCTTTTGTTTTCGGGCATTTTATGACTTTTTTTTTTATGTATATTTTCTTTTTGCCTTTTTAATTCAATTGTCTGACATTTTTTGGCAATTTCATGGACATTTTATGGTAATCTGCTTTTTCTATTCCTTTTTGGACATTTTATGGTTACTTTTTGAGTAGTTTCTTTTCTGCCTTTTTTTAAAATCAATTTTCTGGCTTTTGTCAATTTCAAAGACATTTTATGGTAATTTTCTGCCTTTTTTATTTTGCTTTTGGACAATGTAGCTACTTTTGAATATTTTTTACGCCTTTTTATTCAATTGATTTTTTTTTTTGTGGCAATTTCATAGACATTTTGTGGTAATTTTCTGCCTTCTTTTGTTTTTGGACATTTTATGACTGCTTTTTGAATATTTTTCTTTTATGCCTTTTTAATTCAATTGTCTGACATTTTTTGGCAATTTCATGGACATTTTATGGTATTTTTTCTACTTTTTCTATTCCTTTTTTGGATGTTTTATGGTTACTTTTTGAATGTTTTTTTTCCTGCCTTTTTTTTTATTTTTATCAATTTTCTGACTTTTGGCAATTCCAAAGACATTTTATGGCAATTTTCGGCCTTTGTTCATTTGTTTTTGGACAATGTGGCTACTTTTTGAATATTTTCTTATATGCCTTTTTATTCAATTATCTGACATATTTTGGCAATTTCATGGACATTCTATAGCAACTTTCTGCTTTTCCTTTTTGGGCATTTTTAGTTTTTTTTTTTTTTTTTTTTAAACAAAAAGTTTTCATCTACCATTTGTTCACTTAAAAATGTGGACTCATTTTTGGAACAGGGGGCCGCAGGAGAGGGAGTAAAGAGCCACATGTGGCTCCAGAGCCGCAGGTTGCAGACCCCTGAGCTAGTCTCAAAAATAGCGTCATTGGACAAGTCATTCAAGTCTTTTTACCTGGCAGGCATCCACACCACCTTTGAGGACGCCGGCACACATCATTCCATCAGTCACCTCGTTGTTCATGACACTGTTACACACCGAACTGTTGATGATGCGAACTTTGGCTTTCTGCAGGACGCTCCCCGCCACACCTTCCAAATAACACAAGAATGCCATCAAAGCGCTTACTCACAACGTGTCTTTCGCAAAACGGTCACAAGCTCATCAGTTTGCCCACCTCCCTCTCTGCTGGCACCCCAGCCGGTTATCCAGGCCTCCTGGCCAGCAGGGAATTGGTAGGCGGGGGAGGGCAGGCAGATGGGCCAGATGTGCTGGCTCAGCGGCACGTCCGAGTCCAGCTCCATCAGCGCCACGTCGTTGTCCAACGTGAGCTGGTTGAAGTCGCGGTGGGCCACGAGCCGCATCACCTTCCTCCTCACCGTCCACTCGTTAGCGCGGCTTAGCACGTGCTGGCCCAGGAGGGCTTCCCATTGGTCGGCCTGTGAGTGCCTGCGACGCAAAGCAATCTGCTTGTGATTGGTCGATTGACACGTCTGTCGCTATTTCTCAAACTTTAACAACTTAATCTAGTCTGTGAAGACTGTTTAATATATCTGTAAATTCCAACAAGGTTAAGAACCACTGCTCTAAAGACTCTTAACTCATTCAAACCCCAAAACGTATAAATGTTTTTTAATACTTTTTCCTTCACTCCCAAAAATGTACAGGTTTTTGTACGTTTTTTTTGTTTGTTTGTTTTCATGCAAGAGCATAGAGAAGGCTTTGATGGAGCTTCTGACCTGAAGAGGTCGCTTACAGCAATGGTTGTTTTACAAAAAACGGCCAGCAGGTGGCAGCAAAGTATAAGAGATCAGCCAGGGCCATGTTGCAACAAGCACAGATTTGTGAATAATGATGAAACTTAGCTACATTCTCATGCTAATTGCTACAAAATGGAAATAGATACAAAAATACTTTTTTTCCTAATGAAAGAAGAAAGAAACTAATGTTTCTTTTGGTAGGTTCCATGTTTTTATAGCAATAAAACAATATTCTGTGGGCCTTGAAAAATCTGTCAAAATCTAGTAAAACAGAGGGAAGTCAACCCCCCAGTGTTTTGACAGTAACATGTTCTATGCGGTCCCACTACTTTAAATATGGTATTTTGGTTAATATTGCATTAGTGGAATTTGAGTTAAGCAGCAAAATCCAACAGTTTTTATCAATATCAGAAGACGGCCATTTTGCCACTTGCTGTCGACTGAAAATGACATCACAGCTGCTCAGGTCTCGGTCACGACCAATCACAACTCAGCTTCAGAAATCAGGTGAGCTGTGATTGGTCGTTACCCGAGACATGAGCAGCTGTGATGTCATCTTAAATTGACAGCAAGTGGCAAAATGGCCGCCCCCTGAGATGGATAGAAACTTCTGGATTTTGTTTCATAACTCATATTCCACAAAAGGAACATTAAAGTAGTCTGGGAAAGTTTGACAAATTTATAAAGACTGTTAAGACTCCACAAATGTAAAGCCTCTAAATCTATCACTAGCCCAACCGCTCGTACCTGACCGAGCCCCTGTCCTGGACGCAGTGGGCGGCGGTCAGCAGCCAGCGACTGCTCAGCACGGAAGCACCGCACGCGTGACCCTGGCCCACCAGCTGCAGACTGACCTGCCAGGGCCACTCGCCCTCTTGCGACGCCTCACCACCGACAATGCGAGAGCTTCGGTACGGCCGGAGACCGCATTCTTACAAAACAACAAAAATACACACACATACACACTGTTAGCATTTGTGCTAATTGTGCTAGCGTTTGCTTCTTAGGAATAGCTAACATGAGGCCAGGACAATTTCACCTATTATCTAAAAGCAGGTGGTGATGGACAATTCACTATGGTGTACATTATGGTACAGTATGTTGAAGGTGTGCGGATTATTAAAAATAATGTAATTATTGATACGTTAACAGTTCATGGACCATTAAATATGATGCAAATACAGTACATTAGAGGTATGTAGACCATTAAACATGATGTAAATATCAAACATTTGAGGTGCACAGACCATTAACTATAGTGTAAATAAATAAATAACATGATACTTTAGATGAAAAAAGCCCAGTATAAATCTATGATAAAAGCTAAGTCTGCTTATATCACTCCAAAGATAGCTGGGAAGGGCTCCAGCTCACCCATTATCCAAATGAGGATAAGTGGTATAGAAAATGGATGGACAGAAGATGACAAGACACCTCTTCTTTTCTGGGCCAATCTGACCCACGTGATTTAAATCAAGATTAGTCACGAGGCTACGCATTGACGCTTTTCAATGTGAAACTAAAAACGCTTACGCCAGGCTTGAATAAGCTTCATACTGGAAAACTACTTTGACCAACTTTGCATTTTTATTTCAATTGGGTCAATTTGACCCATGATGTAAACAGATAAATTGAATTGTGTGGTGTGTGTATGTGTGTGTAAAATGGCCATACGACAGGCTTCCTCATCAGACGCGTCCTCGCAATCATCCTCGCCGTCACACTCGGGGTTGATTTTGTCAAGGCAGCGTCCGTTTCTGCATCGATAGCTGGAGCCGGAGCATGTCGTCATGGCGACCGCTGTAGGAAGCATGTGTTAGCAGTGCATAATCAACACATTATGTTTTAGTCTAATGACACAAATGTCTTGTTTTGAATCTCTTTTCCACATGAGGTTCTCGTTTTGACAGAAATCTCTCATTTTGACATTGTCACATTTTGACAGAAATGTCTTGTTTCCACAAGTGGAGTATTTTAATTATGTAATCATGAGACACAATTGGGGTCCTCCGCACATTTTTCGCATTTGAACTCATCAGACCCGTCGGCGCAGTCGTCTTTGCCGTTGCACATCGTCGTCCGCAAGACACAACGACCATTTCTACAGCGGAATACGTTGGGGGCACATGTGCCTGCCAAAGGAGACAAAGGAGGTCAAATTTCCTAAAAATACTTATTACTACACTTACATGCAGAAATATGTATTGTTTTCACATTTCAACTTGTTTTTTTTGTTTTTAAATACATCACTAAATATGACCTGACCCAACTGTGAGAGACAAATAAGGAGTTGACAGAGTGATACTGTCACCTTGTGGTCTATTACAGGTTTTGCTGTAAATATACATTAACAAATATTGTAAATCAACATTATGCATAATTTCAACATTAACGCTGCACTTAAATGTTTAAAAAAAAAAAAAAGTACTTAAGTAGTTTAATTTAAATATATTGCAGATGGGCCAACTCATTCAATGATGAGGTACATAAAAATAATAATGATTTTAATAAAAATAATAATAATGTATGAAAAAATATGAAAAATAGTTTATTTGATAACAAAATAATTCATTGCCATTTTGAAAGGTGATTATTTCAACAGAAACTCACTGCAGTCTTCCTCGTCGCTGGCATCTCCGCAGTCGTCCACACCGTCGCAGCGCAGACGCGAGTCCACGCATAAGTCGTTGGTGCAGCGGAACCTTCCCGGACAAGCTGCTCCAAAACAAAACACAATCTATCAGAGGTGCATATAGAAGAGATTATGATTAGAGGTGGAGCAGTTGTTAAATACACCAGTCAATTTAAATGTCTAATTTTGACATGAATGTCTCATTTTGACAGAAATGTCTCGCTTTGACACAAATGGCCCTTTACAACAAATTCAATATAATGTAACTAGGACATTTTACAGATGCACGGAAAATGACTTTACAGTCAGTGGGGATGAAGGCCTCGTATGTGGCGAAGAAACCCTGATCCACATACGACCAATCCGAGTTGAACTTGACAGTCATCAGGTTGCTTCTGCTGGCCACTGTTGTCCTTTCCACTTTTGCACCACACAGCCTGATGTGATAGAGATGCACGAGTCATTCACTGTGGTGTAAATATGCTAGTTTAGATACACATCCACCATTAAATATAAATAAGTTTGACTTTTTTCTCTCCCTCTCTTTTTTTAAGGAATGAAATAAAAAAAAATTATTTAGAAATTGAATTGAATATGATGCAAATATGGAACATCAGAGGCATGAAATGTGAATGTGGTGCATTACTTGTATATATAACATTAAATATGACGTAAATATGCTACATTAGAAGTGCGCAGACCATTAAATAAGGAACATGTGCACATACAAGTTATTTTTATGTGTTGATTGACTATAAACACTGTAAAATTAATGACAGTATGTACTATGTATGGCCAATTACAATTGGGCTTGCGGTGTATCACCCTAAAACAAGAGGAAAATAACCTTCTGTTGTTGACTTCCACATAATCTCCCGAACAATCGTTGGAGTCATTTCCGACGTAAAACTTGCTGAATTTGACTTTGACCAACTTTCCCTTTGACACCTGAAAAAAAAAAAAAAAAAAAAAACACACACAAGCAGCATTGCTACTTCAACTTTTGTCAACTTGCACTCAGTTTCCAGCCAAGTTGGTAGTGCATGTCAGCGAGAAGGACATTCTTTGAACTACAAAAGCTGCCAAAATAAACATCCAGAAAGATCAATTCATTACTGGCCTGGATGTTCCATTCGCACGAAGTCCGAGGAGGATAGCTGGACGGGAAGTACGGCGAAGAGAAGACGCCCACGTCACCGCTCAAAATTTCTCCACAGCCTGCTGGCGGCATAGAGGTTAAAAGTAACATCCACAACACCGATGATTAAAAATGACAATTTGTCACATGCCGACCTGGAGGCGCCAGAGAGACCTGCGAAAAGTTGGCTATGAAGCCCGGAAAGTTCTTCTCCTCGTTGGTGACCAGCGTCAACAACATGACGTTCCCCGACGACACGAAGGACAGCGAACGGTGAGGAATGCCGCAATGTCTGAAAACACAACACGGACTCTTTGGTGGGTTTTCCATTAGGGGTATGAAAAAAAAAGAAGAAAGAAATCGATTCTCATTTAGTATGATTCAGAATTGATTTTGTTTAAATTATTTTATACTGTCTTGCCCGTGTTTGTGTGGGTGTCTTTATTGGGAGCGCTGTTCAATGTTATACATGTTTTGGCCACTTAGGGGCAGTGTGGTTCCGCGCGTTCTGATACACTGTTAAATTGTAGCCACATTAGAGAGTAGAAGGAAAAAGTCACGATCAAATTATGGCAATAAAAGTTGTTTTGTTTTTTTTGCAGCGTAGGAAGAGCATATGCCGGTAAGTAATGTTAAGATGCTGTGAGTGGGTATAAAAAAAAAATAAAATAAAAAGTAATGTTAAGATGCTTTTCTGTATACATTCCTAACGTGCTTTGTATGAAGCCGTTCTTTTGAGTGATAAAAGTGCCGTGAGTAGTACGGTAATTAGCATTAGCGAGTCAGACTGGAGTAGATCATGACGATTCTTTGCACATCTATAAATTGGAGCTTATAGTCAGTCAAATTTTTGACAATGGGGGGGGTTCAAGATGGAAGCATTGTTATAAAGACTGAAGTTTATAAAGATGGAGATTGGGAAAACGGATAATGTAAAGCCTGAAGTCGAAGATGAAGGTTGTGAAGCTGGAGATCGTAAAAATGGATGATGTAAAGATTGAAGTCATAAAGATGGAAATCGAGAAATTGGGTGAGACAAACACTTAAGGCCTAGAAAATGAAGGTTGTGAAGATTGAGATCTCAAACTAGATGTAAAAAACTAAAGAAAAATGGATAATGCGAAGATTAAAATTCTCAAAATGAAAATTGTTAAATTGTTCGTAAAGATCTAGATAATAAAAAAACATTATTTAATGATATAAATTGTGAAATTGGGTAATATAAAGATTGAAGTCTAAAGACGAAGTTTATGAAGATGATATCGCAAAGATGATGACGCAAAAACTGAAGACAAAAGATCGAGATCATGAAAATGGACGTAAAGATTGAAGTCATAAAGACAGACATTGGTAAATTTGGTGAGGTATACGTTATATGTGTATATCACAAAGACAAAGATTGTAAATGGAGCTTGTGGAAAAAGAACGACATAACGAGTCATAAAGTCATAAAGAAGAATTAAATACATCATTAAAAATAATATTAATTAAATTTATTATATGTTTAATAATGTATATGATTATTAATAATATAATTTATATACTAATTTATAAAATAAATTATAATAACAAAAATAAAAATTAATTAAATAATAATCAAATACTAAATACATAGAGTCTCACTCGGCAATGGCGGTCTGCTCGATGGGTGCGAGTGAATCGTAAATCTTGACAAAGTCGTGTTGGCAGTCGTCCTCCAGGATCAGCTTTTGGAAGTCCAGTCGCACGCGGTGGGCAGCGTCCGCTCTCAAGCGCCACTGCAGGTAGACGTTGGACGGGTACGAAGAGTCAGGGAAACCCGGCGACTGAACGACTCCGCCCTCTCGGACATGCACGTTAAAGGACTTCTTAACTGGAAACCAGCAGGTCGTTACCTTGTTATTCACATCAAATATCAGCTTCAAACTCAATGGTTTTATGAAAAACCATATCAATTCACCTTCTCGAATGCTTGTTCCCTTTAGAGTTTTGGTCGTGACAAAAAAAGCTATTAAATTTTTTTTTTTAATCTTACCCAACAAGGATGATGATGTCATCCGTGGATCGATGGCTGCACACAAAAACGGCACACTTTTAACATGGACGTTTCAGCTGATTGGCCGCTACTTGGCTTGATTGACAACCGGCGTGGGAGGGCCAACCTCGCGTGACGACTGCGTCGACGTTGAGCGCGTGCTGCGGTTTCAGAAGCACTCTCCCTTGCCGACTTTGTTGACTTCCTGCAGATGCTTGCAACGACTGGATGGCGACGTCCACCGAGGCCTGCTGGGGCGCGGGGACGCTGAACTCGGAGCGGTAGTACGCCGTCACAGAATTACCGCCGCCATTGCTGCAGCGGTGGCAAAGATGGTGGTTACCATGACGTGACATTTGACCTACTGGAGACTGTCTAAAAAGCTTAAAGCACAGTACAGGATTTCTATGTAGCGAGAAATTTTCTGCAAGTCCCGTGACTGGACAGCAGCAGAAAAACCACTTGTGACTCCTAGTAGTGACCTCTTGGACTACGTTGTCATTTTCTACAAGTACTGTACAAATGACAGGTAAATTTATTTTACGTACATTTTTTTTTACAGGTACAATAATTTTTTATTTTTTTTTACAGGTAGGATTTAAAGTACTTTTTTTTTTACAGGTACATTTTTTTATGTACATTTTTTTACAGGTAAATTTTTTTACAGGTACAATTTTTTTTAGTACATTTTTAACAGGTACAATATTTTTTAAAGGTAAATTTTTTTACATAATTTTTTTACAGGTACAATTTTTTTTTAAAAGTACAATTTTTTTTACCTACGTTTTTTGACGGGTAAAATTTTTTTACGTACAATTTTTTTTTTCAGGTACAATTTTTAAAGTACATTTTTTTTTAGTGCATTTTTTTACAGGTACATTTTTTTTTTTTTTTTTATTGGTACACATTTTGTTACTGGTACACTTTTTTAGTACTTTTTTTAGTACTTTTTTTTTTACCGGTAATTTTTACATACAATTTTTTTTACAGTTTTTTTTTTTTTTTTGTACATTTTTTTTTTTTTACAGGTACACATATTTTACGGCTACAATTCTTTTTATGTACAATTTTTATTACAGGTAAAAAAAATTACAGGTACACGTTTTTTTACAGGTATATTTTTTTACGTACATTTTTTTACAGGTACAATTTTTTACATATTTTTTTACAGGTACAATTTTTTTACAGGTACATTTTTTTTTGAAGGTACCTTTTTTTTTTTTTTTTACAGGTACACATTTTTTTACAGGTAAAAAAAAAAAAACTTTTACAGATACAAATTTATATTTATATTTATTTATATTTTTATTTTTTTTTCTCCAGGTAAATTTTTTTTACACGTTACATTTGCACCATATTTACCTCCATAGATTTCACTTACTGGCGAGGTGAAAGACGTTTTTTTTTGGGGGGGGGGGGGATTTCCAACCGACGCTGCCTTTGTGGGCACTCGACTCTTTTTAGTAGGTAGCTTTCCATGCTCAAATCAAAAATAATTATGCTAATGTTAGCTATCGCAAAATTGCGTGGTTGCAATAAATATAGCCATCAGCTTGATAGTTCGCCCTTCAACACTGACCCGACCAGCCACGGAACACTCAAAAGTTGTGAGCTTTCTTGTTTACGAATGCATATGAATGCATCATGGGAAAGGCGGGAGGGGGTTAGCGCGGCGTTGTGTTTGTATACAAAAAAGAAGGAATGATCACAATCACCGTCTATTGTTAACATATGAGAAACGTTACTGTGCTGCTGCGATTGGCTGGCAACCAGTCCAGGGTGTCCCCCGCCTACTGCCCAGAGCCAGCTGAGATAGGCGCCAGCAGCCCCCGCGACCCTTGTGAGGAATAGGCGGTCAAGAAAATGGATGGATGGATGGTTACTGTGCTGTATAAAGAAAAAACAGAAAATAGCCACTTAATTAATTTTTGTGACAACTGATTAATATTATGATTTTATCTATAGTGAGTATCTATGGAGAGGGAAAAGCTTAACATCCATAAAATCTAAAATATTGAGACAATCATTCATTCATTTCGTTGAAGTGGGCATAAGTACAGACATATTATTTTTTTTGAATGACTGATTTCAGGTTTCTGTCATTAAGCAACGTTGACCTTTATTACACTCAAAAACTTGGTCACATGACCCACCTGAAGGCCTCCACCGACGAGCGTTGGAAGTATTTGCCCAACGTTGCGTTTGTGTCATACATCACTCTCAACTGCAAAATGAAATGTTAGCGTTAGTCACAGCTGACCTCCCATAATGCATCGGGGGCGGGCCACGCTGCCACTCACCTCCTGGCTGAAAAGAGCCGCCATCTTGACAAATGGCTTGCTGCCAGGATCCTCGTAGGCCGGCAGGAAGTGTTGGTTGGCGATGGACATGGAGCCCACGTAGACACGCGTCACGGCCACGTCGCGCTGCACTAGCCACATAATAACAAGTAGATGTTAAGGTTATAATAGTGTGTTATTTTCCTTTATAGTTATTATTTCGTTTGGAATTTTATTTTTTAAAATCAGTTTGTTTCAGTTTGTGTGAGTGGTTTGTTAATTTTATGTTTTCAAAAATGCCTCATTTAATATAGTTTTTAAATTAGTTTTACAAAGTAGTTTTAGTTTTTTTAATATATGGAGTATTTGGAGTGCAAGATAAAAAAAAAAATGTCACAAAGTATTGTTTAATAATGTAAACAACAATTTCCAAACGACAGTTCGACCTTTCTTCTGTACAATTGTACAACAAAATAAATACATTTAAATTAGTGCTGTGAAAGTTAAAGCAATAACTAATTAATTGATCACAAAAAAATATTGCATTATGCATCATGCATTAACACAGATTAATCACTCTATTAATTTTGACCGATGACCCTTTAGCTGACAGTGGATGGTTACGATAATTAAAGGTAGCAGAGATGGTGTTTGAACAATAAACATAACTACATGTATTAAAGTAAAGCATTTAATAAATGTTTGTGGATGACAATCAGAATATTTGTTCATGTCAAACTATTGGGACTATTTTTGTCAATTTTAACTCATGTAAGTAATTAACTGATTAGAAAAAGAGGAGGATGAACGTGTGCAGTGGTAGTGGGGAAAATGTTTTGAAGACATCACCATAACATTAAATGTCGACAAAATTACCGGTAACACACAACAGGTGCTCTTTAAATTTGGGGCACAAAAAATGTTGACTAAAAAAAGCCTTTTTAATTGACGTGATTAATCAATATTCTAAAATGTGACTAATCAGATTAAAAATGTAATCGTTTGACAGCTCTAATTACATTAAATTAAATATTAATAAAAAAAAATTAAATGTATTTAAAATAAACCCCAAAAGCTCATGTATGAAATTAATTGACAAAAATTAAAGCAAAGGACATTTTTGCTGTAATTACAGTATAGTTAGTTTTAAAAACATAAAATTGAGTTTCAGTTGTTTTTTAAAAAGCCCTCTCGTTTTTATTTCATTAACAAAAATGCCTTTTCAATTTGAGCTTTAGTTTTCATTAAATATATTAACCATTGTTCATTAAGAGAGACAAAACACACTAACTGCATCCACACACTGAGGCAGGTAAAAAGAAAAAAAAAAAAAAGAAAAAGTGCGTCCACTCACGGTGGAAGCGCCACACGAGCAGTCCGGTCAGCAGAGACAGAGCGGCAGCTGCCGCCACAAGGCCAGCGCCGACCCACAACGTCCTGTGATGCGCAGGCCTCTTCTCCAGCTTCTTGGCGTCTGGGGTGGGCAGAAACTGAAGAGTGGCATCTAGGTCCAGATCCTGATGAGAGGGTGGGGGTTGCCATGGTGAACCGGTCAGATAAAATTGACATTTAAAAGAAAATCTTTTAAATGTTAAAACATTGCTATAAAGAGTAATAATGTAATAATATATGGGAACATGGACCAGGCGTCACCAGAACCCCGAAAGTGTGAGGCAGACATGCTAACCACGAGTTCACCTATAAATGCTGTGCATGTGAACTGTACACATGACGAACCGGTTGGTCCAGTGGTGACGTCACCGACTTGTCTCGGGCTAAACTTCTGCCCCGTCTCCAGTGGATCCATGATGACGTCACTCTTCTAGCTGTGCATGGTCGATGGCCTCTCTAATCACTTCGCTCAAGCCCCGTGCGCGTGCTCCACCATCGCATCATGAACAGATAAGCGTGCGCGCATGCGTGTAAAAGAGAAAAATACGCACCGAGAAAGTTTTCAAAGTTTCTGAAAGTACAAGACATAGAAGGTTGGTGTGAAAAGACTGACAAGGCAAGGGGGCACAAGGCGATGTGCGGTATTTAGTCTCTCCCGCCCCCCTTAAGAAAGTAAAAGTAAAACCAGGAGTGGGGAAAAAATATGTGTCCTTCCTCGATCAGCTACTCTCCTCACACAAAGCATTGCGCAGCTTCCTCACCTGTGCTGGGCGCGGCTTGCATGACAAAAGGGGCGTGGCCACGGCGTCATACTCTTCTCATAGGTTACTTGTTTGGCAGGATAATACGGAGCACCTCTGGTGTCAGGGTCTTAATTTTTATTTTTATTTTTCTAATCTGTACCCACAGTTTAGCAATCTGTACCCACAGTTTAACAATCTTTACGTAATTACGTAATACGCATGCGCACGCAACGTTCGAGTGGTTGCTTGACAGCAGTATTAGCAGCGAACGGCAGCTTTTTTTTTTTTTTTATCTTAAACTGTAGACTAGTTTTGGCATCTTAACGATGCAGTCGGATGAATGGATGATGGAAAGATGAAGTTTCTTTAGCCAAGTATGGCGTATTAATTGCGGAGCACAACAAAACACGTGTGCATTTCAACAGCCTTCAGGCTTAACACGGAAGTAAAAGAAAGAAAGAAGAAAAGTGTTCGAGCGCCTCACAGTGGCACAAACGCAACATTACACGTCAACTGAACACATAAGTCTACAATTTAAGATAAAAAGAAGCAACCGTTCGCTGCTAATACTGCTTTCAAGCAACCACTCGAACGTTGCGTGCGCATGCGTATTACATAACGCCACAGAAGAGCTAAACCATGGGTACGGTTTAGTAAACCGTGGGTACAGTTAGCTAAACTGTGGGTACAGTTTACTAAACTGTGGGTACAGATTAGTAAACTGTGGGTACAAATGAGTAAACTGTGGGTACAGATTGCTAAACTGTGGGTACAGATTGCTAAACTGTGGGTACAGATTGTTAAACTGTGGGTACAGATTGTTAAACTGTGGGTACAGTTTACTAAACTGTGGGTACAGATTGTTAAACTGGGGGTAGAGATTAGCAAAAAAAACAAAAAACAAAAAAACAGACCCTGACACCAGAGGACACCAGTAGGATAAAAATGCGGAAGTGGAGATAACGAGTTTGTTTTATAAATAATAATTAACTAAATTCAAACACCTGTTAAATATCATGCTAACACATAAATAAATCCAGCAACAATAAATGAATAAATAATAATAAAAAAGCCACAGAATATTTTTTTGATATCATGTCATTTATTGGTGTCATGAATATACATGTCTGTGCTTTAATCATGTTTTAATCATTATTAATTGTTCACTGAACTCCTCAACCCCCACTTTTGTCAAAATATTCATGCTAATGTTAGCGCAAATTAGCATTTGTCATTGCTAACGTTAGCTGTTGTGAGGATTTCCCCGAGTACTTCTGATGTGGAGCGGAAATTTTAGTGCAAATTAGCATCTGTTGCTCCTAATGTTAGCAATTGTCGTTGTGATCACCTTGGACACTTCAACTACTTCCCGTGTGAGGCACAAATGCTAGCATAAATTAGCATCTGCCATCACTAATGGTAGCTGTTGTGGGCATAGCCATCTTAGACCCTCCAGTTACTTTCAATGTGAGGTGCAAATGTTAGCAAAAATGAGCATGATCAAACAGCAAATTTGCACTAAAGTTAGCCGTTGTTATCGTGACCTTCTTGGATCCTCTGGCTACTTCCTCTGTGAGGCACAAACATGAGTGAAAACTGATGCAAATTTACATTAATGTTAGCATCTGCAAAAGAGCATCAGTCGCCGCTAACGTTAGTTGTTGTTGGTGTAGCCATCTTCAATGGTCCTGCTACTTATTGTGAGAGGCGTAATCACACAGGAAGTAGTGATATGACAGTCAGAAAGGTGCTTGTATCGTCATGTTGATGGTAGTTATCTCAATTAGCATCTATGGTGCCAACATTAGCATGGTTCACCTTTTATTGATGTGCCTGTCAGTAGAAGTCCAGTGAACAAAGAGTGTGTTGAGATCAAATACCTACAACGGTATCCATGCATAGTAGTGACGTCTCTCAGCATTCCAGCCCAGGAACATTCCTGAATGATGCCACGTCTCGGTGGTTGAATCAAAACCAAAATTATAAGAAAGTTGTCATGCAAAATAAGAAAGGACATTTTCCCCCTCACTGTATATTTCTTTTTTGGAATACGCTGGCTAAATTCAAAGTCTTATGAGGCTCATGCACGGACCCAGGTGGCGATGTCCAGACAATTTTTTTTCCTTACATTTTTTGGGAGCGAAGTTGGGGGTTGATTGACAGGTGCAGGTAAACGTTTATGATACAAAATATGTTACAATTTGTGCTTGGTCACACACTCACACACTCGCTTCCGAGTTGGCAGAGAAGGAAACTGAGGAATGTCAAAGAGGCCACGTGCACAAGCAGCCCTAATGTTTAAGCTAGCAGGTGGTCAAGTTAGCATCAGTTTTCTTCCATCGCAACAACAAATGCGATTTAACATTTATATCATTAATTAACATTCTGAAAAGTGTCAAGTAATTTGAAAAATGTCAATGATTAAGATGTCAACAGTCCATTGTCTAAATGTTCAATGACCGTCAATGTCAGGGCACATTTAGACAAACAATGGACTGTTCAGAAGCGAGTATTAGGACATATATTTCATAGAAAAAAAAAAAGGACTGGTCCCCAATCTACTGTAACTGTAACTAATGTCCGCATAGACAAACAAGCACTCACATCCACACCTATGACTGATTTCTTCATTGTCAAATAAGCTAACATGGTCAAATCTTTTTGCGGAATGTGGCAGGAAAAATGTATGCAAACACAGCAACAATGTGAAAACTACATAGTAAGGCTGGAGCCAAGATTCAAACCCTAAAAGCTGAGGCAGATGTACTAGCCAGTAGGCAACCATGCTGCTAATCAAGGAACAATGTAAGAAAATTGCTACACATGACATTTTTATTTAGAGCTCGTGCACTTGTTTCTTTTCTTGTGTTAAATTTAATCACATTAGCATAATAAACCGCTCATTGTTGTACGATGGAAGAAAGCTGACCTCGGAGTTTTTGCTTCATTGTCCACTACACGCAACACACGAACATGTCATCCTATTGTTGATTATTGATGATTACTTCCAATGTTGCGATTGCTTCCCACTTTGCATATTTGGATGTCCACTTTCATCAGCTGAGGACAAAGCCAGGAAGAACAGAGTACGTGTTTTTATGTCTTTTTTTTTTTTCTACCCTCAATCCTCGGCCAGCTGCAGACTGTCAGCAGCGACGGGCATCAGGCAGGCAGGCAGGCAAGAGGGTGCGCGGCGCATGGGTCAGGCCCTGGCAGAGGTTACAAGGAGGAGATCTTGACGGCGTCAGGGGTGTAGGCGGTGGCGCGCGTGTTGCGCAGGATGCCGCACGGGATGGCGGCGGGTGACGGTGGCAGGCTTTCGTCGGGCGTGTTGGCGGGCGGCGTGGGGATGCTAATGATGGCGGCGCTGAAGTCTTGCTCGCCGCAGTTCAGCTTGAGTTTGATCTGAGCGTTGAGGCTGGAACGACTGAAACGCAAACAACTGTGTCAGCAACAACAACTTGAGAATGTCATTTGTGTTGAAATTGCGTGTGAATGCTGAAGCGCTGAATTGTTGAAATGAATGTTTAGAGTGTGAATGCGCTTCAGCATTCCCACAACAACAGCAACGTTCTTTGTTGATGTTTTATGGCGTGCGATGGTTTACGTCTGTACTGGACCGGGCGTTCCCTTTCCGTGCAGTGTGTCCAGCTCCTGCACGCTGCCTCGGCTCACGGACACAGTGGAGTTGGCCAGCCGCATGGCCGCTCGCCTTCGGACACGGCGGGGGCAGCAGCCCGTCGAGTGGTTCGGCGCCCCCTGCTGGCTGGACAAGGAAGTGCTGCGGCTGGTCCGGAAGCCTACCGACTCGGTGATGCACAGCTCGCTGTAGTTAAGCTCGTCCGTGAACTCGTGGTTCTGGGGGTGGGGGGGGGTGGGGGGGGGGGCAATTGTGTGGTGAGTGGCACAGGATAGTTCCTTCTGCTACTCCTGTTCTGCCCTAGTCCATCGTGTCCTATTTGCTATTGCCTCTCTGCTCCTGCCCTGTCCTGTTTGCTACTCAACTGATCAATTCCTCACAGGGTGCAGCATTGCTCAGTTTACAATTCCTGTCCTGTCCCATGCTGTCATATTTTGCTACTTGTAACTAACATCCTTTTCTCAGAGGGTGTAGCATTGTGTTACTTCCTGATCCTAACCTGTCCTGTCCTATTTGCTATTAGTCAGATATTTTCGTCACAGGGTGTAGCATATTCTGTCTTACCACATCTGTCTTGTCCTGTTCTACTGGGTACTTGTCACATCCCTCCCTCACATGGTGAAGCACTGCCTGCCTAGTTGCCTCTGTTCTGTCCCCCTATACTATTCTGTCGTATTTGCGACTTGTCACATGCCTTCCTGAAAAGGTATATCACTGCCTGACTTACTGCTCCTGTCCTGTCCCAACACACAGTATTTGCTACTCATCACGTCCCTTCTTTCAGGGTGTAGCATTGTCTTGCCTTGTTTTGACTCCTGTCCTGTCCTGTTTTATTTGCTACTCGTCACATCCCTTTCTCACACAGTGGAATACAGTCTTGCTGAGTGATCCTGCCCTGGCCTTTCCTATTTGCTACTTGTCACATCACTTCCTTAGCTAACACCTTCAACGGTCCTGTCTTGCTTGTTGCTTGTTGATCCTGCCCTGCTCTGTCCTATTTGCTAATTGTCACATCACTTTCTTACATGTTGTAACATTGTCTGGCTTACCATTTCTGTCCTGTCCTGTTCCATCCTGTCGTATTTGCCACGTTACACACCCCTCCCGCATAGGATGTAGCACTGCCTTCACAGTACACATATTGATATAATTCAACTCCAAAATAATGTTACTGTTGTTGTCTTATGCTGTTGTCTTTGTTTTTGGCCTACACAATTGCTGCAAACAGGATCTAACCTTGTAGCGTAGCTGGTTAATACTTCACGTTAGTAGAATATCTTAGACGTACGTACCATTTACTTATTTTACATCAATGCAATGGAACCTCAGTTTTTATATGCCCTAATTTACGTACGATCTGGTTTTCAACAACTTTTTGGGTCAAAATTTTGTACCAGCTTTCATGCATTCGCTCGGATTTCCCACAAAAACTGCCTGCTCTGCAAGTTATTTCCCTGAATTAAGCATCCCATGCCTTCGTGACTCAGTCTGTCTTTGTTTCTCCTTGAGTGAACATCGCCCTGCGCGTTCATCCGAAGCATTTCTTGATAATCCTTTTTTTTTTTTTGTGCTGGTGCTTGACTGCTCAATAAACCACCATGGGGCCAAAGAAAGTTCAGAAAGTGGCAGCCCAGGGGAGAAACACGATAGAATTCAAGAAAGAAGACATAGCAAAGTACGATGCAAGGATTCATATCAGAAATATTGCTTCAATTTTCTAACAATTCAAATTTCAACGGAAATTTTCAAAGAAATGAAACACCAAAACCAAAATTTCACTGTACAAATGTTCCTTTCAGCCAGCGCTTTGGCGACATCTTGTTGCATTTTAGGGCATTGAATGACAATGATGAAGCATATTCAACTGACCGTGGTCTTCTCCAAACAGTGAAGAAGGTGATGATGTTGATGTTCGAATGCCGACTTGTTCCTTACGCAGAGAGCACTGCTGTCACTGTCGCGGTCCTGCGCACACACACGTACACATCATCAGAAAGTGCGCAGTGTGACGAGCTGCATTGTGGTGTTGTAAAAGCACAGTACTGTATTATGTCTCACCCCAAGGGCTCGGTCTTCTTTGTACTGCAGGAAGGCGTTAGTAGTTCCTTTCTTTGCCATGCGGATTCGAGCCAAACGCACTTTCTGTAACACAGATTCATTATTAACATTGTGCTGTAAAAGACTTGCAAGCACCCTGGAGTCAGAGGCGTCTAGTAAAAGTTGTGTAGTTGTTGACAGCAAGACCGTAGTGTTGTATAGTGCAGGTAGTTCAAATGTAGTTAAAGCAGTGTACTGAGAGTAGTGTAGTTTGTGTAGAATAGAGAATAGTGTATAGTTAGCGTAGTGTAGTAATATGTAGTTTTGTTGGAGTTGTATTTTTTAAGTCGTGTAGTGAAAGTAGTGCAGTTGTTGCAGTGCAGATAGAGTTGTGTAGTAAAAGTAGTGTAGTTAAAGTAGCACAGTAAGAATACTGTAGTTTGAGAAAGCAGTATAGTTAGGGTAATCTGGTTAGTGTAGTGTTTGTTTATTGAACATATAAACAAGTAGAAAAAATAAAAAGTGAGAAGAAAGAAAAAAACTTACACAATCATCATTAGTCACAGTTTACATGTTCAAAAGTGAGTAAAAAGAAGTTGAAAACCTATCTTGTCCTACCCCTTAATTGTTGTGTTTTGACTCTTTTCGATATTGTAACAATAATAGGTTAATATAGTTCAATGAAAGAAAAAGATGTATAAATCTGCTCGTGTATATAACTGCTCTTTGACATGTACGTACGTACATTTGCCAGCAGCATATGTACATGAAATTCATAGGCATACACAATAATACATCCTTATACTCACATACATTGAAAAAACATTACAACATTTCTGCAATTCTAATTTTCTTGAACTTTTGTTTTAAACAACTAAGTGACGTGTATCTTTTCAGGTCAGTACCAAAATTATTCTACAAATTAACACCTCTTCCAGAAACATACCTTTACCTAATATTTGTTCTTGTTTTGATTTTTTTGGAATGGTATTCTTATACGTCCGTATGTTATAAGGACTCTCACTAATTTCAAATAGTTTCTGAGTTCTGTGGCAAAGTAGATTGTTGTATGCTTAGTGCATTACTTGTGCTATTTCAAACTCAACTAAGTCATAAAATTACCTTGTATTGAATTAAATAGACAGTGAATGTGCTGGTTAGTGTAGTGAAATTATAGTATGGTACCAAGTAGTGTAATGAAATTGATGTAGTGCAGTTAGAATGGTGACGTTAGTCATGTAGTGAGGGTAGTGTAGTTAAAATAGTGTCAGAGTCAGTGTTAGAGTAGCGTAGTTACAGTAGTATAGTTAGTACAGTGTAGGGAAAGCGTAGTAAAGTATTATAGTTAGAGTAGGGTAGTTAGAAAATGTAAAAATAAATAATAATAATAAATATTCAAAAAATGTCAGAGAAAGAGATGAAAGGTACATGAAAAAGTTTTTAAATTACCTAAAAAAAATGTCCAAAAAAAATGTCCAAATTTTCGAAAAGGAAGAGGAAAAGCAGAAAATTACCATCAAATGTCCATGAAATTACCAAAAAATGTCAGAGAATTGAATAAAAGGACCAGAAAAGAAAAAGTAACAGTAAAATGTCCATAAACAAAAGAAGAAATCCCCCAAAACCATAAAATATATTTAGAATTGCCAAAAGTGAGAATATTTATTTAAAATAGACAGAAAACAAAACATTTTAATAGTAGCTATAAAATGTCCCAAAACAAAAGATTTCCCAAAAATTACCATAAAATGTCCACAAAATTGCCCAAAATCTCAGAAAAACGATAACAAAAAAGGCAGAACAAAATGTCAAAAAATCACCATAAAGAAGAAGAGCCGCAGAAAATGACCATTAAAATTGCCCAAAACATTTTTTTTAATGAAAGAACGGCAGAAAAGTCTAAAATTGTATGAAAAACAGTCTGAAAAATTACCAAAAAAAAAAGCACCCTCAGTACATTACACTAACTAACCCTAACACACTGTTTCCTTCATCACAATGTTCAAATATTTTGCAGGTGCGGACAGATTTTTGGTTACTTATTTGGCCTAAAATGGCTCTTTTGACAGGAGAGGTTGCTGACCCCTGGTATTGACTTTGTTGTTGATGGTGTCTTTTTTTTTTTTTTTTTTGGTGCCCTGACCTGTTGCGCTCGCATCTTGTCTGCTCGCTGGTTCTGATGGTAGATCCGACTGAAGTTGGATACGATGACGGGCACGGGGAGGGCGATGACCAGCACGCCGCTCAGTGAGCAGATGGAGCCAAAAATCTTCCCGGCGATGGTGTTGGGAACCATGTCGCCGTACCTGTGGACCGCAATGGCGACGTGAGGTACTGTGGCTTCAACTGTGGGAATCTCATGTGACATGATGTCATCGTCTTGCCATGTGATGACACCTCATGTCACATGATGTGTCATGTCATTATCATGCCAATCATGTCACTTGATGTTATTCTCATGTGGCGCACACACATACACAAAGCACAGGAGAGGGTTCCGGTTGGTCAGACGTCAGGACAAATAAAGGTTTTACAAGAGTGGGAGGTCCCAAAAGGGCCGGGTCATCCCGGTTCTACTGTTTAAATATTTCATGACGGGATTATGTCATCGTGCACTCAACACGGAGGGAAACTCTGAGGAGGGAATGTTCTAGAAGACTGGCAACAACACTTAAAAAAAAGATGTTGGAGAGTTGAATGGTCACCCTGACAACCGTCAGACAAACCGACACATGAACCTGACAGACAACCTTCGAGTAGATAAGGATTACCACAAGGACACAAGAGGACACAAGGAAGTCAGAACATAGGGAGAAAAGGGAGGAATGATGAAAAGTCTGCTAATGGGCCTGAAAGTCAACATGCTGATTCCAGATCAGGTCTGATAAAAAAAATACAAGAAAAAACTCCATTAGTGGTGAGCTGACCAATCAGACTCTCGGCTTGATGCTTATCAGCCAATCGTGATTTACCACAGAGAGCCAATGCTAATTGATTTATGGTTCACTTCACTCAGAGGAGACAAAAAGTCCTCCTGTGAGCTGCAGTCACCGACTCCTCTTTCAAGCTTTTTCATGTTGGATGCAGTTACCGCACGCTCAGTTCATACTCTCTCTCTCTCTCTCTAAGCTCTCATGTCATGGTTGACTACCTTTGTAAATGACCCTAGGCTGTCGTTTTGTAGTTGACTCTTCATTCAGGCTTTCTAGTTGACTATCTTGACAGTCATTTCGTAGTTGACTCTTGAGGCTTTCATGTTATTGTTGACTACGTTTGACATCTCCGCTTTCATGTCGTAGTTAACGCCGAACTCTCTCTCTCGAGGGCATTCTTCACTCAAACAACATTAAACAAACATTAATAGCAGACATACAAGTGTATGTTACATAGAGGCGGAGGATGAGATGATGAGCAGCAGCAAAAAAAACAACAAAAAAACAAGTCATGGTTGCATCCCATGCTAATGGATGAGTGAGAACTTGAGTTACATGTCGTTTGTGAGCTACAATTGCACCAAGAACACTTCGTGGTATATTTCAGGCTGAGCAAGGAGCAGTGTGAAAGCCTCCTGCAGCGAGTTGGCCCAAGCCTCACCGCATCCGCGGTCCCGCCCCCTCAGCACATACACAATGAATGGGTTCGTCGATGGCGCGCTGCTAAGTGCAGCATGAAAAGGCCTTTTAGCTGACTCTCTAATCACACTGTAGTTGACTGTCTCGGCTCTCGTTTCTCTCTTGTGTTATATGGTCAAAGTCACAAGAACGTCAGTATCAAATGTTTGTTGATAATTTCCAGTGCAGCTTAAAGGCCGCCGGAGTCCTCGTCTTCCTCGTCCTGCTCGTCTTTCGTCCTCTGTGAGATCTTCTCCCTCCTCTTTGCCAGCCATGTTTAATTGATAATGTGATGATGAAAGTTGCAGGAGGAAGGATGCTGGTTCCATGTTTTCTCCCCATCTGCTGAAGATGTGACTTTCTCTCTAGCCATTAGCATTTCAACGTACTTCATCTTAGCAGTATTCTATTGTACGCCGTCTCTATTGACATATTTTGGTCAAAAGTCCTTACAGAGTTACTTACTACAGTATATTAAATCACATTAATGTACCATTAATATAGCAAAAATACAAAAGTATGCTTCACTTTCACTATACTGGTCATCTACAGTATATAATGTACATTTAATTTTTACAATAGTGTACATACTTCCAGTATATTTAGCATACAGCTACACGGAAGCACTCACTGTAACACACATTAGTACACACCAACACTCACTGTTGCACAAGGATACAGCAGCACACTGCTAGTACATAGTAACACAAACAAGTAACTACTACACTTGAATATAGAGTAACACACACTAGTATACACTATACAGTACAACCTACTAGTACACACTCCCTGCTACATATGCTTACACAATAAGATTAGTCACAGTAACATTCACTACTACATATATACACACTTCACACCAACTACTACAATTACACAGACTAATAACAGTAACATTCACATGAAAAATATATGTGCACAGTAACATGCACTTCCACTAGCTACCGAAAACACTAGTACCAGTAAAAAATAAAAAATAAAAAAAAAAAAGAAGAAGAAGAAAAAAGATAAATACAAAGTGAAAGTAGATATGAAAGTCTGCAACTATATTCAGCTCCTCTGGTTATTTATAGCGTATGTGTCAAATAAAATGACTCTGTCTATCTATCTATCTATCTATCTATCTATCTATCTATCTATCTATCTATCTATCTATCTATCTATCTGTCTGTCTGTCTACATCATTCCATTAGTCTCTATTATGCTGCATTCGAGGATGGTCGGAAGTCGGACTTTTCCAACTTCAAACCAGGAAGTGTGTACGGGAACGCCCACTTAAACTCGGAAATCCCACTTGCGAAGTCGGGGAATAAAGTACCCCGACTTCACGGATTACAATGTGCCGTCACTTTACAATAGTGACCCCTTTGAAAACACAGACCGTGATTGCTAAAACACAATTTACTCAAGTATAAAACTAGATAGCTTTTTTTCATTCATAAATATTCAACATAACTTGAAGTAACACAACATACGTGACAGTATGCTGCTATGTCCCTGCATGAAATTATACGGTGAACCACTGAACTGTATGAAATGTTTATGAAATTAGATAAAAACAATAAATAAAGCAAAATTGCGAGAAGGCAAGTTTGCTGGAGGTCAAAATGAGTTTTGAGGACCAAAATAAAAAATAATTTATCACTATCCGCCAATTTGGTTGTTTACTTTCACCTTAAATGCTTTCAGGTCGGAATTGGGGAAAAAACTAATCCGGCTTCCGACTATCCTTGAATGCTGCATTAGGCTCCCATTTTCGTTCAGTCTGTGTTGATCCATTGTTGTTGCTGTCGTTCCTCCACGTCTTATTGTCCCGTCCCGTCTCCTGTTGAGTTTATGTAGATCCTGTTCATTGTTGTTTTTCTGTTTTGCATGCCAGTGCCTTATTCACCTCCTCGTTTTTGTTTCATTAAACCACACTTTGCACTTCATCACTGCCTCGCTGCTTTGCATCACTGCATCTTCCCTTAACCCCATCGAAGAATGTAAGGCTGTCGTCTATCAATCTATCTAATCTATCTAATATAATGTATCTACCTGACTAGCTAATTTATAACTCTTCCGGAGATTACCGAAACTGTGGATTTCCCTTGTGGATGAATAAAGTGTCTATCTACAAAGTCCTTAATATGTCAATTAATTGATAGGTTATGGGTCATGAAAAGTTTTGTTGTTGCCACTGAAGCTGCGAACTGTAAGTTCTTCATTGTGGTAGTCGTCATCATGGTGGCGGCCAGCGGAGCAGAGCAATAAAAAGACGAGATGATGAGAAGAAAAAGGCGAGCTGATGCCAAGCGCCTGTGACAACAAAGTCAGCAAACAAAGAGAGGCAAAGAAAAAAACAACAAGACTTGGAAAAGAAGAAGATTCTGTGATTTTTGTCTGTTAAAGTCAAAGTACAACAGCTGCTCTGAGTTGGATCTGGGAGTCGAACTTGTGAGACACCCAGTGTATCCTGTTATGACTACTTTGACACACAACTACAATACACAGTAAAAAGCAAGAGCAGATTTTCCTTCCGGTCCTAAACAGCTACATTGATAAAAGCTGTCTATGTAATTGATTTAAAGTGCATTTTCACATTAGTTCAATTGAAAACTACACATTGTGACTCCCTACATCAAACCACAGCCTGTTATGACTCTCTTTGACACACTATTCCAGATGACCACATGAATGCTGTTACTCACTACAACAACCGTTATGGCTCCTTTAACATTCCATTCCAAATGGCGACCTGACAAACGTAAAACCGCCCTCTGAAAAGCAATACGCAACATGCTACAGCTCACTTTGACACACTACAATGGACTAAACACGGTGACTCTCTTCATCAAACATTAACCTGCTATCCTTGCAAAGCACTAATTTTGTCTAAAGGAAGGTCCTTGGGTCACTTCAACATAGTTCCTTAACACCCAGAGAGTGGCAAAGCACTACTTTTGTCTAAAATGAAGCTGCTCAACTTACTTCAAAATAGTTCCTTGGCAGGGAGATGCAACAAGATGGCAGTAAAGCACTAATTTCGTCTAAATGGAGCTCTTCAACTCACTTCACCACATATTTCCTCAGCGCTGCAATTCCGCAAGATGGTGGCAAAGCACTACTTTTGGCTTAATGAAGGTCCTTAACTCACTTCAACATAGTTCCTTAGCATCAAGAGGGTAGTATACTATGTCTAAACAAAGGTCCTGAGCTCACGTCAACATACTTCCTTTACACCAAGGGGGTGGCAAAACACTACTTTTGTCTAAAACGGATCTCCACAATTCACTTCAAAAATGTTCCTTGACACGGAGATGCAACAAAATGCCAGCAAAGCAAGAATTTTGTCTAAATAAAGCTCTTCAAATCACTTCACCACATATTTCCTCAGTATTACGATGCCACAACATGGTGGCAAATCACTACTTTTGTTTAAATGAAGGTCCCTAATTCAATTCAACAGAGTTTCTTCGCATTGCGAGGGAGGCAAAGCACTACTTTTGTCTAAAACGAATCTCCTCAATTCACTTCAAAATGATTCCTTGGCACGGAGATGCAACAAGATGCCAGCAAAGCACGACTTTTGTCTAAATGGAGCTCTTCAACTCACTTCACCACATATTTCCTCAGCATTGTGAGACCACAAGATGGTGGCAAAGTACTACCTCTGTCCTCAATTCACTTCAAAATAGCTCCTTGGCACAGAGATACAACAAGATGGCAACAAAGCATGACTTTTTTCTAAATGAACCTCTTCAACTCACTTTGCCACATATTTCCTCAGTATTACGATGCCGCAAGATGGTGGCAAAGAACTACTTTTGTTTAAATGAAGGTCCCTAAATCAATTCAACAGAGTTCTTTCGCATCAAGAGTGTGGCAAAGCACTACTTTGGGCTAAACCAAGGTCCCGAGCTCGCCTCAGCATAGTTCCTTAACAGTCAGAGCACTATTTTTGTTCAAAATGAATCTTCTCAATTCACTTCAAAATGGTTCCTTGTCACGGAGCTGCAACAAGATTGCAGCAAAGCACAAATTTTGTCTAAATGAAGGTCCCTAACTCAATTCAACAGAGTTCCTTAGCACCAAGTGGGTGGAAAATAATTCATTTTGTCTAAAGTAAAGCTCCTCAACTTACTTCATCATAGATTCTAGGCACCAAAATGACACAAGATGTCAGCAAAGCACTATTTTTTGTCCAACACAACGCTCCTTAACTCACTTCAGCATAGATCTTTGGCACCAAGATGTGAGACGATGCAAAGGACATAACACTTTGACATCCTATTTGATATGACGGCATTCTGTGACTTACTACAACAATCAACGGCATGTTCGACACACTACAACGAAGGACGACACACACAGTGACTCACTACAGCTCACCGCTACTTGCTGGACGTGTGAAAATGTGTTTGCCCGTCAGTGACAACACAGTTAAGACGCCATGACCATTGTTACACACGCATACTGTATACGTGTGGGCGGCGGCGGGATGAGGATTGGTCGCCACGCTCGAGCAGCGCGGCGTGGGAGGCGCACTCAGCAGGACGCGCAAATACGAGGCTTGCGTGTCGCCATAGCGACAAGGAAGGGAGGCCGGGGAGGGGCGACTCACCCCAGCGTCGTCATGGTGACGATAGTGTACCAGAAGGAGGCTGGGATGGAGGTGAAGGTGGAGCCCTTGGTCCCCTTCTCGGCGTAGAACATGACGGTGGCGAAGATGATGATGGCCATGGTGAGAGAGAAGAGCAGGAAGCCCAGCTCCGAGGCGCAGCTCTTGAGCGTGTAGCCCAGAATCCTCAGACCCTGCGAGTGACGCGAGAACTTGAAGATCCGGAAGACGCGGAAGACCCTCAGCGTGACGAAGGCGCCGCTCACGTCCTCGTTCTCGGGCATGACCAGACCGATGTAGTAGGGCATGATGGCCACCACGTCGATGACCGACATGACCGAGCGCATGAACTTGCAGCGACTGGGCGCGGCAAACAGACGCATCAGGTACTCGAAGGTGAAGATGAGCACGCACGCCGTGTCCATGCAGAAGAAGGCCAGCTGGTACTTCTCGCCGCACGGGAGGTCCTTAACGCTCCCCTTGGGCGGCCGGCAGGGGACTGTCTCCACCACGTTGGCGATGACCGACACGGCGATGAAGAAGCCCGTCACGTAGTAGAAGACTAGCGCCATGGTGGACGTGTGCGGGTTCTCGAAGGCTCGCCACAGACGCTCCCTGGGGGTGCTGTGCGGGGGCAGGGGCGCGTCCATCGCTTCGTTAGCTTCCGTGTCCTCGGCCAGACGCTCTTGGTTCTCCTTTTTCCGGTCTCGATATTCCTGAGGGGCAGAGGAGGGAAAATTATCAACTTAACACTCTACAGCGTGGACAGGGACGGAGCCAGCCAAAAATAGCAACTGACGCAAAGGTTTATAACTGCGGCAAAGCATTACTTTTATGTGTGAAGCTCCTCAACTCGCTTTAACATAGTTCCTTGTCACCAAGATGTCACAAGATGGTAGCAAAGCACTATGTCTAAATGAAGCTCCTCAGCTCACGCCAACATAGTTTCATGACACCCAGATGCCACAGGATGGTGTCAAAGCACTACTTTTTTCTAAATGTAGCTCAACATAGTTCCTTGGTACTAATATTTCACAAGTTGATGGCAAAAGATAACTTTTGTGTAAATGAAGCGCCTCACTTCAACATACTGTGTAGTTCTTTGGCCCCAAGATGCCAGAACATGGCGGCAAAGTACTATATTTGTTTAAAATGAAGCGCATCAACTCACAGCAACACAGTTCCTCTACACTAAAATGCCAAAAGATGGCGTCAAAGCACAACTTTTATTGAAATAAAGTGCCTCAACTCACTTCAACATTGGTATCAAGAAGCCACAAGATGGCATCAGTAAAGGCAGTTCTCAGAACTTTAACCCCTTCAGACCCACATTTTTTTCTGCTGGGCAAAATTATTATTATTATTATTTTTTAATTTTTTTATTTTTTTTTTACTGATTTTGACTCATTATTTTTCCCCCCCACATAAATTGTATTAATAGTGGATGCCAGGATAGTACAGTATGGCTGTAACATGTTGCAAACTTACCAAGCTTATATGCAACATTTTTAAACATGAACATCAACTTGCGATTGGGATTGGTTAGCGAGGATCCAATCATGAACCAGAAGTGTTGTTTATGCATTTTTATTGGTTTAGACACACAAATATGTCCTGTCTGCTGCAATCATCTATGGGTCCGAAGGGGTTAACATACAAGGAAGTAATCACAGGGTTTTGTTTACCTCCATGCAACAGTCGCCGATGATTTCCGGCACAATTCCGTAGAAGGCCAACTCCTCGTCGAAGGCCTGGATGCACTCGTGTCGCGGGTAGTGCAGCTTCCCAGTGCGGTAGAAATTGAGGATGTGGCGGAACATTTCGGGGTCCCTGTCGAAGAAGTACTCCTGAGTATCGTCGTTGTAGAAGAACTCCTTTTCCGAGGAGCCTAGCAGCGTGTCGGGATAGCGGTCTAGGGTATTCTTCCATGTCTAAACAAACAAACAAACAAACAAAAAACTGGTTAGGTTCACTTCATGTGTGGTGAGGATGTGTTTAGGGGTGTAAGGATTAGAGTAAGCTTAGGTTGTTGGTTGGTAGTGGTTGAGGGGTAGGGTTAGAGGTTATCTAGCTGGCAGCTAGCTAGCTAACCAGCTGTAGCTAGCAAGCTTATATAGATAGATAGATAGATAGATAGATAGATAGATAGATAGATAGATAGATAGATAGATAGATAGATAGATAGATAGATAGATAGATAGATAGATAGATAGATAGATAGATAGATAGATAGATAGATAGATAGATAGATAGAAAGTTTTTGGGTTAGGACCATCTCTGGAGCCCTTTACCTGAAAGCGGACCCCGCTGACATTGACATAGAGTATTTCGTCTGATCTGGACGAGTTGTCCACAGGAGGTTTGGGCATGGTCTTCTTTGCCAGCGGCAGCCAGCCCACGGCCGCCGCCCGCGCGAACGGCAGCCATGTTGCCACGCCGGCTGCCATCTTGCATCAAACCCACTTGGAATTGGGGGTGGTGGAAGGGGGCGTACGTCACTGACCCTGCCCTGACTTCTTGGTGAGGCGGTGGCTTGACATGTTGATGAGGGGGAGGGGCAGAGGGAGGGAGGGGGACCAATCACTGCTGGGCGTCACGTCATTAAAAAAAATTTGCAGGAAGTGTAGATGACACACGGGGTGAAGAAGAACAACAACTTAGTTGTTGTTCAAATTCAAATGAATGTGTGTGTGTTGCCACACCGCAGTCTTATTAAATTGTGATGATGCTGGTGAAGTTGCAAGCTCAACACAATCCCCTCCTCCTCCTCCTCCTCCTCTAAGTGTTTCTCGGCTTCATCTGCAGCTCCACGTCGCCACCGCCCTCTTCCTCGCCTGTCCTAACTTCCTGTTGCCGCTTCCCGCTCTCATTGGCTGAGCAGTGGCGGCTCGGCGTCCATGTTTGGTTGCTCTGTCAGATGGAAAAAAAAATAGGGACAAAGTGAGAAGAAGCAGAGACATGGAAGGAAAGGATGGAGGCCTCAGGAGGAAGGCTCTCAAAAAATCTACAGTAATCTGATTACTGACTCTGTGTGTGTGTCTGTGTGTGCACACGCACGTGAGAGCAGCTAGTCAGAAGAGTCCAGTCAGGCTGAAAGTTTGATTCATAATTCATGAACACACTTTTGACTTGTGCTGTGTGTGTATGTGCATTTAGGGGGAGAGACTTGAAACTCTAACCTCGGCCCAACAGTGCAATAAAAAACTGTAGCTTGAAGACTGAAGCATGAGGACAGAAGCATGTAGAAGACTGAAGCACGTACATGATGGAACTGAGACTATAGAGGACGATATAGAAGGATAGAGACATGTGGAAGGCAGAAGAATGTTGATAAACATGTACCAAATAGAAACATGCACACAGGAGAATGAAGACATACATTATACATAGAAAACTGAAACACGTGGACTGAAGCATGTAGACTGACACCTGCTCACAGGATTATAAAGACACAATCATGCATAAAACAAAAGTCAAGTCATCTTTATTTATATAGCGCATTCAAACAGACTTATCTGTCACAAAGTGCTATACAGAAACAAAACAAACAACATAAAACATTAACAGCAATACAATACTATCACAACAATTCAACATTTTGTCATTCCTACTAAGATTAGCATGGAGAAGACAAACGCATATACAGAATTAACTTGTAGACATAAACTAACTCAAAAAGACTCACCCAGACTTATACTGAGTGACTTACAGAAATCAATATTGACTGATAGTAGCACTGACTTACAGAGATCAATATTAATTGATAAACACCCACACTAACCTGTATAGATTCGCAATCACTGACTTACATAAATTCGCATTAACTTCGACAGTCTCAAAACTCGACAAACTGAACAAATAAACCCCTTAAATCTCACACTAACTCATCAAATGGACTGATACTGACTTGCATGAACATAAACCGACTCATATTGACTCAAACAGACTCGGCATGACTCAAACTGACTCGTATTAAGTCACGCTTACTAGCCAGGTCTCATGCTGATACATACAGACTGACAATAACTCATACAGCCTAAAAGAGACTCTCAAATCCTCTCATGACTCATCAAATCTGGCTTGTACAGACTTGTACCGACTTGTATAGACTCACATTGACTTGTATAGACTCAGACTAACTCAAATGGAATCACCCTGCCTCGTACGCACTAACCTGCAGAGATCTATTCTATACTAACCGATAAAACCCCACTCTGACTTAGTCGCACTAGCTGAATACTCAGACTCACTTGCCTCACACTGACATGTATATTGACAACTCGAAGGAAAGACACATGCGCTCATCAAAATAGACTCGGACGTACAGATGACTCCTTTAACTTCACACTGACTAGCATAGACGCCTACTCGCCGACTAGCATAGACTCAGGCCTATTGCAATGGACAATTGTGAACTTTTGTCTGTGTGATTTTTGTGTACTTACTTGTATAGACTCGCACTCACTGACTCACATAGACACACACACACACTGAGTCACAAAGACTCAGACTGACTCTATAGACTCGGATTCCTAGACTAAAATAGATTAACACTGAGGAAATTACTATGGAGTTTTTCCTGGACTGAGCAAAAGGATTCAGAAGAACTCAGAGGTATTGACTCGACAGCATAATATTATGACTGAAAGAACTTTCCATGCTTCAGAAAAAGTCATTTTCAACCTTGTGGGAACTACAGAGGCAAATGTGTGCGAGTGTTCATGCAATATTCACATAAGTAACGTGTGCATGTGTGTGTGTGTGTACATGTGCACGCTAACAATCATAAATGTAGACAGACCAAAGTTCATCACTAATTTATAGAACTGGATTATGTCACACACGCATGTGTTGCGGTCTATTCACTTCGCTTCTATGATGTTGTTTTCATCCTCCTCGTGCAGCTTCTGCTCAACTTGTCTTCTATTCTATCCCATCCCATTCTATTCTGGGCACCAGTGAATGTGGAGCACATCTCATCCTACTTACCTCTGCTGCTTCTGACGCCCTACCACACCAGGAAGTGGAGGAAGAGGAGGAGGAGGATGAGGAGGAAGAAGAAGAAGTTTCCGGATGAAAAGAGGAGGGTGAGTTAGGAAGAAAAGATGAAGATAGATCTTTTACGTTCTCGGGCTGTCGTGCTCTGCCGCCGCGGCAACAAGCACATCTGCTGTCATCCTCTCGCTCTCTCTCGTTCGCTCTTCCACGCACACACACGCATACACGCCAACACACAGTCACACACACAATAAGGCTCCACCTCCACTTGCTCGCTCAACCATCCTGCTTCTCTCCCTCTCTTTCTATTTGTTGTCATTTCTTACTTCCTCTTTTCCTCAACATACGTGCGCACTCACGCAAACAAACACACGGACATGCTCACGCATACACACCCACAAACACTCACTGCATACACTTTTAGGTCATCACTTATGATCACTTGTAGCTGCCATATGTTCACGTCTACTTTATTGTCCTCATCGCAGTGTTATCATGATGTTAACGGAGCAACGGTTTGCATACTAAGATAGTTAAGACAGTTACACGGAATCAAACCTTGCACACGCACACTCAATAATGAATGCCAGGGCGTGCTGGTCAGCTGTCGTTTTGCAGACGTCGCACTCGCATCATCAAAGTTTCATGGCTGAAAGTTACCGCATCAGCACTCGGCTATGCGTCCACTAGGGGGCAGAGTGCCAGGGGGCCACATGGTCCTCTTGATGACCTAAAGAAATGGACTCTTCAAGACACTCAGTTGTCAAGAATCAAATCTCAATCATATGGACTCTCACTGACTTGTATAGACTAAGATGAACTTCAGACTTGAACTGAGTCAAGACTCAAACTCACTTGTCTTGACTCGCATAGACTCGTAAAGCTCTGAAAGATCCATATTGACCCATATGAACTCAATCTGACTTAATACAGACTCACATTCACTGACTTAATTGTAAAGACACATTCAAACTGACTTGTATAGACTGAAACCACAGACTCACATAGACTTTTAAAGATTCAAAGTGACTCAGATAGACTTAAACTCACTTATATAGACCGAACAGATTCTTGACGACTCTAACTGACTTGTATAGACTCAAATTGGCTCATATACACTTAGACTGACTTGTGTAGGATCAACCTGACTCACACTCATATTCACTGACTTGTAAAGACTCATACACATTTTTTAAGACTCATAATGGCTTGTCCAGACTCAAAACCAACACTTCAAGACTCACACTGACTTGTGACTCAGGCTGAGTCGCATTTGCTACTCGTGAACTCACACAGATTTACAGGAAAAAGTCCTTTGGATTTGTTTAATTCGAACATGTATGGTTGCACATGATTACAATGTCGTAAAGTGATGTCATTTTCCCGTGTTTTCCTCAAGAATAAACAAATGATATGTGTTAGTTAGTTTGACACATTTTAATCATGTGCAACCGATGTACATGATCAAATGAAGTACTTTTTTTTTTTTTTTTTTTCGGTGTGTCCTCATTGAATTGTAAAGATTCAAACTGATGCGAATACACTCAGAGTGACCCTTATGGAGATCATAATTTGTACAGATCCAAACTGGCTTGCTTGCTAAAGATAAGAACTTGAGAAAAGCTAGGATAAGATGATCCATGCTAGCTTGTGCTGAAGAGAACAACTGTAATAAAATGCAACAGAGAAAAGGTAAATAATAAAAGAATAAAAATAATAAAAGGCCATGTTTACATTAAGGCAGACATCTCCACTTTTTATGAGTTTCTTCCCTCAGGAGGACATACAGACAGCCGCAGGCAGAGGAAGAGGAAGACCACTGCTATCGCCATAATGATGACACTTTAAGACCAAAGTCTAGGACAAGTGGAGCCTAAATTTATGGCTCACTAGAGTCTAGGTCCACAAGAGTCTAGACGTAGTAACAGTCCAGATCTACTACAGTCTTGGTATCTGGGTGTATATGTGTAAAAGTGAAAAATATTGTCGGAAAAATACTCAAGTACAAATACCTAAGTTGAGTAACAAAGTATTTGTACTTTGTTCACTTGCCTAACCCTATGACGATCTGGGCTATGATGTTCTAAAAAAGTATTTGTCTACACTTGATCGATCCGTCCCCTTTGAACATAAACAAGATAAGTAGAAGTAATAATAAAAGTCAATTAGAGCAGCAGTAATTGAGCGAATGTTCTGATTGGCCGTGACTGGGCTGAGGGCGATCCGCATGAAGGTCGCATCGATCGTCAGCCGAGTCCGACTCATAAATGATGCATCAGTGCGACCTGGAAGAATCGCGTGGGGAAGTCAACCACAAGCACTAAAGTACCTGCAGTACTTTATTATTATCATTATTATTATTATTTTAATATCCATCCATCCCATCCATTTTCTGAGCCGCTTGCTCCTCACAAGGGTCGCGGGGGGTGCTGGAGCCTATCCCAGCTGGCTATGGGCAGTAGGCGGGATACACCCTGAACTGGTTGCCAGCCAATCACAGTATTATTATTATTATTGTTGATGTTATTATTATTGTTATTATTATCATCATCATTGTAATAATAATAATAATAATAATAATAATAGCAATAATTGTTATCCATCCATTTTCTTGACTGCTTACTCCTCACAAGGGTCGCGGGGGGTGCTGGAGCCTCGGCGGGGTACACCCTGAACTGGTCGCCAGCCAATCGCAGTCAATTATTATTATTATTATCATTATTATTATTATTATTATTATTATTATTATTGTTGTTGTTGTTGTTGTTGTTATTATCATCATCATTATGATAATAATACTAGTAATAACAATTATTAGCATTATTATTATTATTATTATTATTATTATTATTATTATTATTATTATTATTATTATTATTATTATTATTATTATTGTGCCTAATGTAGTACATTACCATTATTGTAGCTTATCGTGTCACTGAGAATAATGGTGACGCTTCTTCATCTGTCTGTCTGATTGTATTATACGTTTGGCTGAAGTCACTAATAGTGTAGTGGTCCACTTGCATGCAGTTCAGTACTGCTGGTGAAGGGGTACACTTGACTTTTGTAGAGTACTAGTGGTTGACTGCAACAGAGTGACTACTAGTGCAATAGTTCACTTGATGGTGGCCAAGCCATTGCTACTGTAGTAGTACACTTACATGCTGGCAGTACTGATTGTGTAGTGGTTCATTTGACTGGTACCCTCACTGCTGGTGTAGTGGTTCACATGAGTGCCATCAAGTCACTGATAGTGTAGTGGAGTCCAATGCTGCTACTGCTATTGTAGTGGTTCCGTTGTATCAGTCCAGTTTTGCCAGTGTAGTGGTTAACTTGGCTACAACTGATTTAATGCTATTGCAGTAGTTCACGTGACTGCAGTTGAGTTGCTGATAGTGTAGTGGTTCACTGGCATCACTCCAGTACTGCTAGTCACTTGACAGCAGTAGTGTCACTCGCTTGGAGTGTAGAGGCTCACTTGGATGAAGTAGAGTCGTCATTGGTAGCGTAGTGCTTCCATCGAGCAACCACCAATCAGAGAGCACCTACTTCCGCGAGAGGCGGCAACAACCTCCACGACAGGAAAGTAGCGTGGGCGCCGTCATGTGATCACACCAGCACTTCTTCAATTACAGCCGCCAACACACGCGCACAAACGCACACGCACGCGTTGCCGCAGTGCCACATCTCCCTCTCCCACTCAGGCTAAAAACAAACGTAAAGGCTCTCATTACAGTGCGATCAATACTCCTCAGGCTGTGAGTGTGTGTGTGGAGATGACGACGTTGCGATGCCTTCGTGTCCTCTTTCCTGTTCAATGCCAAAGTGTGTTTTTAGTAGCATAAGAAGATGAAACCGGCGCTGATGTGTTCGCTGTCACTGTGGAAACGTGAGTGCCCTCTTCTAATAATGTTTCCTGTTCTGGACGGGCGGGGAGGGGGTGTTGGTTATGATGGAGACACACACACACACACACGCACACACCCTCTATATTTAGCCAGGCGCTGCAAGAGAAAACTCGTGAATTTTTTAAACTTTAGACGCCGACTTCCTCCGTTGGCTGCCAGACATTGGGATCGCCGTGGCAATCCTTCCCTTCGCCATCCCAGTGACATCATCGCCGTGTTTATGATCAACTGAAACAGTTGCCATTTTTGGAGGCCCATTTTGGAATCGTTATTGTTAGCTATTTTCTAAATTCCCAGGGGGCACTAGTGGGTGTGTTTTGAGCTGTTGTGCTCGTCTACGACTAAAAACAAACAAACAAACAAACAAACAAACAAACAAACATTGATGCTAGGATATATGCCACCTTGGGTTCCCCAAAAAGGTGATTGATTAGTTGTAATAATAAGTCTCAAGTCGGCCTTGCACCACCACCACCTGGAGTGTCAAAAACTATACTACAGTGTGATGTCACATTTAACTCATTCACTGCCTTTGACAATTAAGTATACTTGTCAATTGTATTTTTTAGAGCGGTGCTAAATGGGGGCGAATCTGAGCATGCTCCACTGTAAATATCAAACTTGTAAACAACTACTGATGCCCAACCACCGGTAGATGACATCATTGCCCCATTTTATAGGAAATAAACACAGTTTCAGAGTCCATGGGAGAAATGGCTGTATTTTGGCAAACCTACATTTTTCTGCTGTCAATTATAAAAGAACGGGACGGGACAAAAAGTAGGGAGTCTATTCTGTTATTTGGTAGATTCGGTTTATATATAATTATTGAATGTAATATCACGTGAGTATTGGAAATGTAAAAATTTTCTATAATGACTGGCAGTGAATGAGTTAAGTGCGCCCCTTGCGGTGGAGGGCAGGGCGTCAATGCGAGTGAATTAGAAAACAATCATTGTGAGCTAGAAAATAGGTCAAATGTCTGATAAATCAGTGACCAACGCTATGGTGAACTTGTGCGTGGCCGACGAATGCTCTAATGGCTCAAAGAGAGATGAGATCATTCTTTCGGCTGCCGGCAATGATTCTAAACCAGGCGGAAGGCAGTGAGGAGTGAAAGACGAGCACGGTGGCTAGCGTGAAACTACAACGCAACTGCTTTGCACCCACAAAAACTTCGAAGATATGCTGAGATCATATTATACCAGGTAGTTTTTCTAATTCACTCGCATTGACGCCCTGCCCTCCACTGTAAGGGGGCGCACTTAAACGTGATGTCACACTAGAAGGGTCTATACAGTGGGTCATAATTAATAATTAATGTAAATTCCAGGCAGACGTGGTGAATGTGCCATATCTTTAGTGAAACATTCATACTTTAAGTATTCAAGTAGTTCTGAACAAAAAATTACGCTAAGATAGCTTGAAGACTTCGATATACAGCAAGACGAGTATATCCGGACACAAACGATTTCATGAATGACAATTTACACCATGAAAGTAGTGAGCAACACAAAACAACATACCTTAACCTTCCACTTCCACTTTGCCCTCTAACCAACTCCATTTTTTGTAGCTAGTGGCTCCAAACTCAAGACATTCATTGATATGAATGTTGTTTTTTTTAATTATATCACTAAGTGTGTTCTTGACAAGTTAGCATAGCTGGAAAACCCAGCTAGCTTGTACTCTTGAGCAAAAGCGCTAACATTAGCATTGATTGATTGAAGTATATGTAATGTTCTCATTTAAATGTATAGAATTTAAAAATATTTTTGGTGCCTGAGTATTGTGCCAAACAGAACAAAATATATGACAATAAATAAATAAATAAATAAATAGTGGACCTTTTATGGTTTTAAATTGTCCAATTTCTGAATGACACTGCAGGTACTTGGCTCATAATTATGAATGTATGATCACATATAATGAAAATAAACACGGCATGCAACCGTGAAAAAAATATAATGGCTTGATTGGTGTTGATAAACATTTAGCCCAAGTAAAAAAAACAAAAAAAAACGAGCTAACATAGTTTGAAAGTTGTAAAGGTTAATAACATTACTGTTGCACGATGAGTATTTAGTGGAAGTGTAGCCTTCCCCATGAGCTCGGCTTTAATTAAGAGCGCACCCAATTAACCCTCAGCCAATCAGACGCTGCCGGGCCAAGCGCGGCGCTCACCTCCACAATCTCGTACTCTCGGCGGAACAGGAAGTCGTGAACGGTTAATTAGTGTCGTCTCCCCATGGACGCCCGCTTCCGAACTTTTGAGACTTTTTACTCTGAAAACGAAGGATGGGGGCGGAGTTACATTCTCCTGCTAAATAAGAAACTTTTTCACTCAATGTGATTGGACGCTGGCAACTGTCGGTTAAGATTTTGTTTCACTATCTTGAGAACATCTATGCTGCCATTATTTTAAAAGAGAAGGGGGATGATTAAAATTGGAAACCTAATGTTTTTTTTTTCTTTTAAATAAAAATCCTGATGTTTTATTTCAAAGCGCCTGTGAATCGAAATGAAAAATGAGCTAGCTCGCGTGCTAACAGGCTACTTGAGGTTCCTCTGGGCCAAAGAATGGGTGATACCTCTTTGATGGGGAATTGAAATGACATTAAGATGCCTGTGACCCAATTCCGGATTAGTGGAAGAAAATGGACACCGAGTAGTTCTGTGAATTGTGTGAAGAAAATGTATTTTTGAGGCTGTTGGCTTAGCTAGCTCACTAACTGCAAGTGTTAGAAATGGGGACTCATTCACAAGCTGTGCGTCACTGGCACTGCTTTAGACCCCCAAACATTAGGACGCATCAGAAGCATAATGCACTTTACAGCCATATCCTCCCTTGTGTATTATTGTCACCTTTTTTATGTATACATGTCATTTTGCAATTTGTAATTCCTTATTATTGATGCATTTGGGATTATATTGATTCCTTTCACTTTTGTGATGTTAAATCATATTGTATTGATGGATCCATACACAAAGTTCCTTCTTGCAACCTCCCTATATTGTTTTTATACATGCAAAGAATAACTTCAATGTTGCCATGTTTGTTTTGTAAATTGCATTTTTTTTTTTTTTTACAGCCATATTGCTAACCCTAGACAGGACAGTCGGATTTACACTGACCTCCCTCAAAAAGTTTTAATTGGAGCTCAGTGTAACCAAGGACACAAAAGATACAAATGTAGTTTTCACTAACTTTATTTTACTTTATGATAGAAATGTTCTTTTTTTTCCTATTTAGTTTCAGTTCAATTTCTTTTCAAGGCCTAGAACATAGATTGATCCCAGATTCCCAAGACTCCAGAAACACGCCAGAACAAAAAAATAAAAATAAAAAATAAAAACAATCCATGGATGTGACAATAATCCATTTAGTGTTTAAGAGTGAAGGCAACACAGATAGCAAACACTTCTTTTATAAATAAAGATCTGATACAGTAAGCAGGACAAAGACTCAGCCCAACAACAATTAAGACAATTCCATTTACAGATGTGATGTTGAACAGTTTCAAAACAAATAAAAATAACAAAATGATAGAATTATTAACAAAACAGTTTTTAAATATATATATATTTATATATTCCACTCACATTCATATAAGCTTTGATTAGAAGTAAAGACTGCAACAGATGTTCTAACAAAGAGTCGTAGCCCCAAATCAATTGACATTGCGTGTAATGTAGGATCTCCTGGTGAACGGCCAGAGCGTAGAGTAGACCTAGCCCGACATGACGTAAAGGCATGAACTGATATGATGACCGTAGACAGACACCAGATACCTCAAATAGTTTTTTTTTCTTTTCATATACTGTAGAGGGCGGGTTAGGAGTAATGAGGTCTGTACAATGGAAGTAAGTGTTTAATTGCAATGGAGGTCGTTGTAGAAAGGCTCAAGTGGAACCTAATGTGAGTTTGGTATGCGTTAATTACAGTACATTCGTTAAGAACAACGCTGAGCATTTCCATTCCTTGCATGCTTTGGCTGTATGGAGACATTCCAGCATTTAAACATAACCCGGACGGCCGAAATAACGCTCCAGGCCCGTTCGAATTCAGTCCCAGGTGATAGTCGCAGCCATCTGAGGCGAGTACGATATTTTTGGGAATGGACAGATGACTCAGGATGTAATCTCAACCGGAGCCAACAGAACTGTCATCAGGAGCTGGTTCTTTACTGAGACGGACTAATTCCTGGGACAAAACCTCCATATCCTGAAAGACAGACAAACAGACAGACACATGTCTTCTGTTTTTTGGCCACTAGAGGGGGGCAAGAAAGTCCTTATCAAATATGGCTGCTGCGGGTGTTGTCTATCTAACAAGTGGACTAGAAAAACTGTAGCAAAACGTGTTGGACTTTTTACCTTGTGAAGGTGCATGTTCTTTGTCAGCTGCTCCTCCAACATGTTCTGCAGCTTCTTGTTCATTTCGCGCAGGTTCTCGTCCCCGGACTTGACCAGGTCCCTCAAGACGGAACCCAGACCTCCTCGGTCAACCTGAGAGGCTCCGTGACCACCCACGGCGCCGCCTGACACATCTGAAGATAGGAGATACATAGTGAGGACGCAAAAGCAATATTTTTTACACTGTAAACATGACGCTGCCCACCCTGCACCCCATTTTTATTTATTTGATTATGTATTTGGATAATATTTACCATAAAAAAAATCAATGACATTTAAAACAGTACACATTATATTTTTTGTCCATTAAACAGTCATTTGAATTGCTGCAAATATTAACTCATTTGCTCCCAAAAAACGTATAAAAACGTTCTATTTTAAATATTGCTTTGGTCCAAAAAATATATTTGTTTGTTTGTTTTTATGCTAAAGCATACAGAAGGCTTTGATGCAGCCCCAGACCTGAAGAGGTTACTTAAAAAGAATAAGAGATCAACCAGGGCCATGTTGCAAAAAGCTCTTTCGCCACTGTTTTCTAATGCTAATTGTTGCAAAACGGAAACACATAGAAATATACTTTTTTTTCCCCCTGATGAAAGAAGAGACTAATTTTTCATTTGGTAAGTTCCATGTTTTTATAGCAATAGAACAATATTCTGTGGGCCTTGCAAAAATCAGTCAAAATCCAGTCAAACAGTCGGGAGCGAAGGGGGTTGCTTCACTGAAAATGGCTGCGAGTGAATGAGTTAAAATAAAAATATTAGTAAAATTAAAAAATTCACAGCATTTTTATTTATTTGATTAAACAATAGGTTCATTGACTTATAGTACATACTACAACAAAACAATTGCAATTGTACAACTTAGTATTATTAAATTAAATAGAGTGATTTATTGTAAATAAATAATAAAATATTAGTAAAATAAACCCAATAAAATGTATTTTATTACATATGTGGTTGATTTATAGTAAATAATACAACATACAATTCGACACCATTATATTTATTTTATCAAAGAATTGGTTGAGCTACTACAGTGCTCAGTAAAATATAAAATTTCATTTTGACAAATCATTGGTTAGTTGATATTTGTCAACAATAAATATTTGTAAAAGACAAATGTATATCTTTCATAAAATAATTAATTTACGTGCATAAATAAAATAAAAATATTAGTAAAATAAAGAATACAATTTTTAAATAATTTATGCCATTTGTGTTTATTTTGTGCTTACATATTTTGCTGTTAAATAATTGGTTACTTGATTGATGGTAAGTAATACAAAAACATACATTATGAAAATAAACAATTATGCCTTTTTACCCATTTGATTAAATGTTATAAATTATAAAATAAAAATATTTGGCAAAATAAACAAGTTGATAATATTTTTTTTATTTTATTTCTATTCCATAATTACCTAATTGATATATTGTAAAATAAAATTCATTACATAATTGCTGTTTTAATTAAGCTATAAATCAAATAAAAAGGCTATTTGAATATTAAAATAAATAGTTTTAGATCGTGGCTAATTATTTTGTTCAATAATGATAATAATATTAATTAATCATAATAATTATAATTTTTGACAAATTTGAACATTAACTGCGACATTGTGAATGCGCTGCCCATGCTCACCTATGCGGCTGTCCATGACGTAAGTCTCGATGATGGCGCTCTTCCTGCAGATGTCCTCTGCCATGGACGAGCAGCTCACCTCCAGATGTTTTACCTATCAATCACACGTCAGTGGTCACGTGACAAGGACGGCAACCAATGAGCAGATGCTGGCGATGGACGGCAGACATGCAAGATGATGTGTACCTTGAAACCATATTGGATGTGGAAAAATGGGAGAAGATTTTATTCTAGCAGGTCTAGAACTTTCTCTTAGGACAAGAAAAGAACCTTCATTTGGGACTAAAAGACCCTCTAAGGACTTAGGAGAAAAAAAAAAAAAAAAAAAAAAAAAAAAAAAAAATAAAAAATAATCTCCTGAGATGAAACCTCCAATTCTCCAAACTAAAAACTTCACTTTGGATCATCATTCTCTTGAGACTAGTACTTCTCTTAGGGTGGCAACTTTGTATTGAAACAGAGGAACTAGAGGCTTCCCTTGGAATAATTATCTTCTATTGGAACTAGAACCTTGTCTTGGGATGGGAATTGTGCGTTCTATCAGGACTAAAACCTTGTCACGGGATGTAAACCTTGTCTCTGGACTCGAACCTTCAGTTTGGACTAGAACTAGTCTTAGGAATTGCATGTACTCAGGACTAAAACCTCCTAGGACTAGTGTCTTCTCTTACCCCGTGAACCTTATCCTGTGATTAAAACCTTCAATGTGGACTAGACCATTCTCTCAGGTCTAGAACCTTTATTTTGGACTTGGCCATTCAATCGGGACTATCAATCGAGACCAGAACCTTCTCTTGAGACAAGAACTTAATTTGAGCCTAGAATATTGAGTTGGGAGTAGAACTTTATCCCAAACGTTATCTTGGGACGAGAAGCTTCCTTTTCTACTATAAACTTCTTTCAGGAGTAGAACCTTTTCTTGGGAACTAGAAAGTTTTCTTGGGATTTGTCTTCTCTCAGGCCTAAAAACTTTCATTGGGAGTTGCACATGAATCTTTCTCGGGACTAGATCCTTCACTTTAGACTCGACCATCTATTGGGACTTTCCCTTCTCTTAAGACTTGAACCTTCTTTCCTTAGAGTAGATTTCTAACCATCAGAATAAAGGTGACAAAATGTGTTCTATAAACGAATGACCCGGCAACGGACCAACTCAATGGCGGAGCTGACCTTTTCCTCCAGCATCCATTTCTCCTGCTGGACCTCAGCAAGCCTCTGGAAGAGTTCGCCCAGCTCGTCGTCGGAAAGCTCAGCGGCCCGCTGACACTGAGGACTTCCTCCTCCCGACTGGTGACAAATACAGGCGTTTGCACATGTGTGCCCCCTCCCCCTCCACACCATCAAACAATGAGTTTGGCCCGACTTGATGCACCTTGTTCTGACCGCTGCTCTGGCTCTCCTTCATCATGTCTCGGTAGGAGAAGGACGAGACGGAGGACGAGTCGCCGGTCTGCTGAGTGCGACTGGGACTGTTGATCTCGGACAAGACCAACTCCTCAAGGCCTGCGGGAAGAGGAAGGAACCACATCCTGTTAGCTAATAACACTGGCTTAATTTCAAAAAGCAAACTTCGATTGCTATTACTGTCAACCTGAAAGCTATTGCGGGAGAATAGAGAGCAAGACACACAGCTCAACTTCACTCTAACTATTCTCACAGTTACATACACCAGAAAAGGTACCCTTCCCTAAATGTACATGTACTGTACGAATGGAGCTAACTTTAAGTTGGCTTGTAATGTAATGCCGAAGGTTTACTGTACTCTCACAATGGGCACCTCAACACGATTTTGAACGACAACTAAGAATGTACCCGTTTTAGGTAAACAACACAAATCAAGTTTTGGAGCAAGAAAACACATTTGGAAGAGAACGGCCCTTATGATGGGGACACACCCCTTTAAGATAATGACATGGCCCTTTAAAGTCAAGCACACCCATTTTTCCATATAAACGTTCCCTTTTATTACAAGGACACACCCCTTTTCAGGCAAAGACACACCCCTTTTAGGCACATACTAGTCTGGAAGTGGCCCTTCTTAGACTGATTAATGGGACGACATTAGCGCTTTCCTAATCGAAAAGAAAAAAAAAATGCTGATTTTTGCCTATTTATCTATCTCAATGTTATAACCTTAAATACAACATGCACTAAAAGTATTGTAAAATGTTCTGCCTGTTTTAATAATTTAGAGACTAAAAGATGAAAATGTAATCATTTATATATGGTCTGAATTAATCTACCGATAAATCGGCAATCGGAATTTTATTCTACACAAAACTTTGACTGACAAATGTTATCCAAAAAACAACCTCAATAGTGCCAGAGGATTTTGAGCATTTTCACTCATCTTTCAAGGCAAACAGAATATTGTGCGTGATGACTACATGAACATGGTGGATACCATATGAAATATGGGATTCCATTCTTTCATTAGAAAAAAAATATGTTTCTATCTTATTTTCTTTAGTAATCACCATTGGAAAATAGGTCATTTGAATGAAATAAGTGAAAATAGAAAAGATAAGGAGAAAACAATCTTTTTGTGAAAAGATACATTTTCTGCACAACGGTGACTTTGACACTAATATTTTGTGTTTAATAACGCTCTGTGAATTATATTTAATATGACAAAGGCTTTGATCATTCACGTCATCCTTGAAAACGTTCTATTTCATTAGATTTGTCATGTTTCATTGTAATTTCATCAACCTTGAGCCCATTGAAAAAAATATAAAATGCTGCTATCTGCTGGCCATAGTTAGTGGCTGTTTTTTGATTTCACAACTCCATTGAGCAGGCAGCATTTTACAAGAACTTGCCCATTGATTTAAAAAAAAATAAAAATACAAAAAAAAAAAAAAACAGTTGATGTCAATCAACGTTTATGGCGGGATTCATTAGGATTTTAGCATACGTTATTAAACATTTTTGGCGGTCAAACTGTTAATATTGGAATCAGCATCAGCCTAAAAAAAAAAAAACATATCAGTCAGGCCCCAGTCATTTTTCAAATGTCAGCTTTGTCCAATGTCCAGAAATGCTTTTCAAACATTTATCTGTCCTTTATAGAATATACATGGTACTCTGTGTGCGTGCGCGATAAAACGTGTAGCATAGGGAATCGAAGCGCTGTATGAAATATTTAGGAGACGGTTCCGGAATGAGGCCTGACGGGTTCACGTGATGCTGCTGATCTTTTGGATTCTTTGCTCACTCAACAAATCCCCACCCACGCACATGCACACATCCTTCTATTACTGTATCCTCCCTTTTTGGGGTCTTCAACATACATAAAAACGCTCCAGTTTTTGAAAACGCTTTTACTCTGATGAAAAAAAAAGTACATATTTTAGTGGTGCCCAATACTCACTCAGGAGTGCCCCAATGGAAGATAGCGAAACAGATCCCCCAACAGTGGTTTCAAGTTACACCAAATTGGGTGGCCATGTATACTATAACAGGATGACCAAAAAGTCTCAATTCAAGGACGATGTCAAAAGTTTGGATATCATTTCACGGATTTGATACTAAAAAGCAGATGTCAGGACACGCTCGTTGCTGCTCGCACTTTTAGTTAAGCTATCATGAGGCGCTCAGACTGGTACCTGTTCTGCTCTTGCTGTTGGTTAGGATTTCTTGAAGTCTCTCCTGCAGTTTGTCTGCTCGCTTCCTTTCTAGCTGCAACTGTCTCTTTAAGTCCTTCAACTGTAAACACACATGCATATAATTATAAATACATACATCTAGTATCAAGTATAGTCTTCTTCTTGTGATGCTATTCTCATTTGTATTATCCGCCGTCAGCCGTGTGCATCACTGCACTTCTGCTGATCCCCCAACAACACAAAAAGGCTTTAATGCTTCACAAAAGCCAACGACTGTGGTGACCACATATTCACAAACTCTTTTCGATGATGACTAAGCAGTGTAATCAGCACATATTAAAATGCATGCAAACTTAACTTTGTGGCTGACACACTTCCGTCTGCAATGAAGCATTATGCTATCGATTTTTAACAAACCAGGCTTACTGAAATGTATGATACCTAAAAAACAGCTATTATATTGACCATATTTGGGCATACAGGGGTTCCACACATACACACAAGTGCTGTTCATTTACATATCATCAGAATCCAAACAAAAGCAAGGATCTGCAAATATTGTGACATTTTTTTGTGTGAGTTGTGACGTTATTAGGCTTTCTCTCATCCGTCTTATCACGCTCACAAGTGTGCACGCATGCTCACACTAAAGCAAACACTCACCGCTGCACTTCCTTTCTTCTCTAAAATCCTCTGCCCATCCACAGTGTCTTTGATCTCCTGCAGAAACAGAAGATGAGTTCTTGGGTACGAAAAATTTTCGTGTTTTGGTGTATTTTAAAGCTTCATTGTGTCAAATTGACCCATTTAAATGTCATTAAATCTTAAATTTAAGTAGTTTTACGGCATGAATTTTACAGATTAGTGGGGTTATTATTATTATTATTATTATTATTATTATGTATATATAGGTCTTTGACAATTTTGGAAATGTAGCCTACCCCGCCCGGGTCAAATTTGAAGGAACATTATTGCCGTTTCTGAGAAACAAAAAACATATGATAGTCCATATTTCAATATGGATGTGGTGTGCATGTTGATGCTGACCTGTTTGAGTTTGACGATGGCGCTTTGGTGTTCATCTCGCTGATTCTGGACTTCTAACAACTGCCCATGGACTGCTTCCGTCTCGGACTGCTTAGACTAAGTTGTACATAATTGACAACATATTCGGTGCCGTGAAAAAGTATTTGCCCCCATCATGATTTGCATATGTATCACACTAACAAGTTTCAGATAAGTAAAACGATTTTAATATCTTACAAAGACAACATAAGTAAGTGCAAAATGCAGTTTCTAAATTATTATATTATGGTGAAGAAAAAAAATATCTGCACCTGAAGTCTAAAAAAAGTGTACAGTAAAGCACACACAAGCACCCATAAGGATGACATGGATTTTATTTTCAGAGTTTGGGTGAGATATTGTCTACTGTTTGTTACATGTTATCATTACAATCATTATCATTACAATCTGGCAAAAGGGAGAAGAAACTTCTCAGAGAACAGTTTCAGAAATTGTTAAACTAAAGAAAAACTTGGATGGGTGTTTTTTTTAGATTTTCATTCTAATTCACTATTGTTTAAACTATTTCTAAATGGTGTAACTAACTAGCTAGATAGTTTAGTTACTGTAGCTCGCCATATAGCTACTTTATTTATCCACAAGGGAAATTCACTTCCAGTAATCTCCGTGATGCAAACATTAAACAACACATCATCATTCATAATGTATATCATATATCATATCGAATAATCCATTCATATCATTATTTATTTATTCAGACCATTATTTATACATATATTAACAGGATATTCACTGCACACAGAACAGGTCCCATTCTGTTTCTTACCTGTAGATCAAGCGTATGTTGTTCCTGGAGAGTTTTGACAGCTGCCTGATGGTCCAACGTCAACTTGTCTGTGTTTTCCTGCTCACACACACAGTACAAATAATAAATACAGTGAACCCCTATTTAATGCAATGGGAAAAGTGCTTAATCCACTCAGCATTAACAAGCTAAAAAGTGGACTGGCCAATGTTTCCCCATTTGAGGGCTTACAGTAAGTAGGCTATCCTCTAAATAAAAAAAATGTTCAGATTAAAGACGAGGGCCTGAAGTACTTTGCCCATCCATGATTTAAAACATCAGTATTATGTCCTCACCACCCACCTGAGCTTCATTGAGTCGTCGTTCAAACCATCCTTTGGTTTCTTCCATTGACTGCAGCTGACTGTGCAGTTCTTGCACTTTGGTCTGAAGACTCTCCAACTCTTTGCTACGTGCCTGAAATGCAAAATATTTAATGAGAATGATGTCAGAATGAGAATCCTCTTCTTCTTCTTCTTGCTCACCTTTTCATCTCGGAGTTGCTGCCGGATGTCCTCTTCTGAGCGATTTTTCTCCTCGTGAAGACCTCGAAGTTCCTTCTCATAGCGGGCCCTCACGCCAAGGACCTGCAGGACGCGACATACGGAAGCAGTGAGGACACAGGAGGGAAAAATAATCCACAACATGAATTTGTGAAAAATATGCTCAATGATTTGCATTGGGGAGAGCATCTGGCACATTTTCAAAGTCAAACTGTGTAAAAGTTAAAAAAAAAAAAATGTATTTATGATACGCAACAGATGTAGTGGTCCAGCTCACCTCCTTCTCGTGCTGCAGCTTGAGGTCCGACAGCGCCTCCTTGTGGTTGGACTTCTCCTGGTTTAGCTGAATAGCCATATCGTCTAACATGGCTTTCCTCTTCTCTGCAATCTGCATACAAACGTACATTATATTGTACAAACAGATGACTGCATATGGTTATTATCAAATTGAATGGTGTGTGTGTATATACCTTTTTGCTCTCATCCAATTCTCTCAGCAGATTCTCCTTTTCTTGTCCTTCTTCTGTTAGTTGCTCCAACAACTTCCTGTTTGCAAAACTTGACTCCTGAAAGAGGGACAGTCAAGGGCACAAGGAATGAAACGGCCTGTATTAATACAGTTGCAAAAACATTGACGTGAACCCTCTAATTGACTCACATTTTTGCATAAATCGGTCATAAAATTATTATAATTGTACATGATAATACTTATTGGGTGCAGTGTAGTTAGTATAAATGTGAACCCCCACGTTTATGACATTGAATTTTCTATTCTCAAGAAGTTTCGCCCAATATGAGCCATGCCTTGCACAAAGTAGCTCTCAGAAGACAACAAAAGAAAAACTGCTAAGTTGCCCAATGCTGCAAAGGGCCACAAAAGTATCTGGAAATGTCTCAAGTCAGTCAAGGGCAAGACAGATTGTCAATAAATGGAGAAAGTTCAGCACAGCTTTGCTACTGTTCTGAGGAGTGTTTATTTAACAATAAACAAACAGCATATCGGTCACATTATGCAGTATAAGAAATAGATTTACAACTTCTCTCCTGAAATGCACAACAGCATACAACTTTTATGGAGTTAAATAAATGTAAACTGTTTGCATCTATGAAGGCTTCAGTGTTGGGAAAGTTCATTTGAGGCAAACTACTTCAAAGTTCAGCTCACAAATTTTCAAATGAACTCGTTCGTAGTTCCTAATTCAAGCCTTTTCATTTTTGGTTTTAACCTTATCTCTTAATCATATTTATTTGATCTTATCTTCACAAATCCTGGGACTTAGTGGGCTAATCTGAGACTGTAGTTTGTGCCATTCCATATGGAAACGTGTGTTAGTATATTTGTATCTTTGAATTTTGTGGATAGGAAAATTCCTTGAATCCTTTAAATTAAACTAAATATAACTTAAAAGGACAAGGAGAAATTCAATCAGCAAGAGAGTAAAATAAGAATACTTACTAATAAAATGGCAATTTAAAAAAATAAATGACTGTTCCTGAGCGTGTTGGTCTCTTAGGGGAGTGTGGTACCGAATATGGATCCAGTACACTTAAAATGAGACAGAAGGTCCATTTTAGCTTTTAACATAACTCGTTTTCAAAGATTGGGAAAAAGGCTCAGTGATCTAGTGGTAGAGTGTCCACCCTGAGACTGGGAGGTCGTGGGTTCAATCCCCGGCCGGGTCATACCAAAGACTATAAAAACGGGACCCAATTGCCTCCCTGCTTGACACTTAGCATTAAGGGTTGGAATTGGGGGGTTAGATCACCAAAAATGATTCCTGAGCGCGGCCCCTGCTGCTGCTCACCGCTCCCCCAGGGGACGGGTCAAATGCGGAGAACAAATTTCACCCCACTTCGGTGGATGTGACAAGCAGTGGTAATTTAAAAAAAAAATGCACCTGTGAGTAGTTTTATCTTACCTGTGTGTGTCCACAGCGTTTGTGTGTGAATATTTGTTATAGAAGGAAGATCATTCTCGAAGTTGATGCTAATTTTCCGTTAGCATTTAAACGGGATGGTCCAATCACTTAACATTAGCGCTAGCGATTGTTTATAAACGAATGATGTTTTGCATTTAAATATACAATACGTGTAATTGGTGTTAATGTTTTATGTTATGTTATGTTTGTTTTTTGTGTTCCTGTAAAGCGCGTTGTGACAGCTCAGGCTGTTTGAAAGCACTATATAAATAAACTTGAGTTTGAGTTGAGTAATTCTTCATGTTGTGTTTTAGTTTTATAGTAAACTCCAATTGGGTGTTTCATTAAACAGCTTAAAAGATGCTTAGAGACGGCAGAATTCCATATGGAGCGGCTGCAATGCAAGCGACATAAGGCAACCACGCCGCACGTGTTGCATTTTGATGACAGAATTGCCTTGGACCATTTGTTCGCAGCCGGGTTGCCAGATAATGGCCTTTTCCTCCTTATTTAACCGGGGTTTCTCCTTGTAGTCTAACAGAAAACCTGACACCCATGAACAAAAAAATAATTGCAGTTAAAATGGTTCATTAGCCCCAGAATGAGCTCGTTCCACAGATGACATGACACCCCACCCCTGAAATATTTTCTCATCGGATCTGCACAATTGGCGTAAGTGAACAATTTGAGTTTCAAAATGGCGAACTTCGCCAAAAGGTGAGGGATTTTCACACCTGATGATGGGCTCAGGTTGGACTCTGGGATGAATAATATATAATTAACTCAATGGGAAAACATGGCTTTAAAATAAAAGCAGTGATGGCATCAGCGCTAGGGTGCAATGAAGGTCATCAAAATCACCTGCAGCTGTGAGTCCAGGTCATCCCTCTGGGCCAGCAGCTTTTCCTGCTCCGCTCGACTCTGCTGCAGTTCAGCCACCTGCGCCTCCTGCTGCTCGCGCAGCAGGTTGACCTCCTGCATCTTGCTCGTCTGAATCTGTCAATCAATGGTCAGACCTGAGAACGTCTCTGCGATTGATAAAGTGTTGTGACATCTACAAAATATTTTAGCCTTGCAGACAGAAAACACAAGAAGAACTAAGGAGCAGAAGCAGGAGGACAGAACGTCAAGCTGGAAACATGCAAAGCACCGACGAGGTTGGGCTGGGCAATATGGTCTTCAGATTTTTCCAATTGTCTATAAAACCTGGTGAAGGGTTGTTATATTTGTTTAAAAAAAAAAATCATCTTGACCCATAATCACCCAGCCCTATTTCTTTTTTTTTTTTTTTTTTGCATGTTCTCCTTGTAGATTACCTGTTCTAGAGCAGCTAAGTTAGTCCTCAGAGCATCATTCTCCTGCAGGATGTTGTCCACCTGCTCCTGACTGACTGCACTCTGACTTGCTACCTGCAGTGTCAGCACATCACCAGCAGAAGGTAGCATAGAGGCAAAGGTGAGAGAAAATGAGGTGGGAGGGAAGATGCCAGTCAAGAGAACCCAGAAAACGAGCACAACATCCAACATGGCGGAAACAGCAGAAAGAGAAGAAGTGCTGAGGCACTCGTGGACTTGCCAAAAGAAGTCAACTGACCTGATCTTTCAGAGCGTTCACAGCCAGCTGGTGTTGTTTGTCGCTGGTCTGAAACTTCTCCCTCAGCTCTGCCGTCACCTACCACAGAAGAAAAACAATTTCTATTAACCTTCACGTTGCCATAGGGCTGTGCAATTAATCAACATTAATTACCATTTCAATTATTATACTCCACAATTACAAAATCAGCATAATCATTAAAAAAAAAAAAAAGATTATTAGTTGTAATACTAATTTTTGAGTTGGGCTCAGGGTGGCAGAGTGGTTACTGTCCCTTGCCTTCAATGCAGGTGATGTGGGTTCGCTTCACCACCCGGGAGACCATTATTGTATGTGTGAGTGAGTGTACTTAAAAAATAAATAAATAAATAATATTTTTTTAGTTGTTTACATTTATACATTTTCACCTTTTTTTTATTTTAAAATAACGAATCTAATGCATTTTGTTTCATCCAAAAGGAACTTTCATAATTATAGTGTTTCAAAGAATTTTATTTGTCTTTATTTTTATTTTTTTTAATATAAACATTTTCTTGTTTTGTACCAAACAATGATCGTTCTACAGCACAGTGCACAAGCTGCACTCCAACTTCAAGTTTTTGCCAACATAAATAAATAATGTTATTCTAAATATATATTATTATAAATTCTGTTTGGTCCAAAAGGAACTTACATAATTAGTGTTTCTTTTTTTTTTATTGGTCTTAATATTTTTAAATGCTTAAACATTTTCTTGTTTTGTACCAAAAAATAATCGTTTGAATAATTGTGATTTCAATTATTGCCAAAATAATCGTGATTATCTTTCCATAATCCAGCAGGCCTACGTTGCCATGTTGACAGCCAAACATTGACCTCTGACCTGATTGGCTGCCGCCAAGTCCGACTGAAGCTTCTGGATTCGCGTGTTCATCAATTTGAGTTCCTCCTCTTTCCTCTGGTTGATCTCCTCAATCTTTGTCCTGTAGACAAGTTTGCCACAAGTTCACAAGACGTGTCTCGGACTCGTCACAGTGGACCGACGACGTGACGATGACGTGTTGCTCTGACCTGCTATCGTTGTACAGAACCTCCTTCTCCGCCTGAAGACGCTGGAAACTGCAACAAAAATGTTTGAAAGCGTGAGAGCTGCAAGAATCAATCAAAACTCTGAAAAAAAAAAAAGTGATGTCTCACCTCTCCTGTTTCTTCTTTAACTTTTCAGACAGCTGAAAGGCAAATCTCGCATCATTCTAAGATCACTCAAATAATTGGTGAACATTGGTGACGTTTACCTTTGACATTTCATCCTGCAGTTTGGAGAACTCGGCCTGTTTGGTCACCTGCACATTGATTGGACAAAGATCAAGTCACATGACACAACAGTGATTGTGTTTATTTTCATGAGCAAGCCCTTACTAAGGTATGGAAGCCCATCCAAAAAAAAAGAAGATTTTTTTGTTTTTTTTCTTGCGACCAGTGGGGGGGGAAAAAGGTTGCGAGAATAACTTGTCAGAAGCTTGTTTCCTAAAA